>NW_028156661.1:0-40334 GCF_964263955.1 Coregonus lavaretus
AAACAAGCAACCGCAAGCATATGGAGCCCAACCCACAACCCATGGCTCTCTCACTCAACCACATCTCCATAGAAAACATGTCCAAGTCCTTCACTGAGACCACACCAGACAACTGACAGACAACCAGGGCTTGGGCCCTTTTACTTCAGCAGTCCAAATAGACACATCTCAATTCAATTGCAATTAAGCAGGTTAAAACTGTAAAACTATTTGGATTTTGGTTGTTGTTAATGTAAAGCTCACTGTTATCGCAGTGTGTAGTTATCTTTCTGATCGTTCGTCTGTCAGTTTAGCAGTTTAGTGGTTTGGTGTTATCTGGGGGGAGATCTTGTGTAAATGTTCTTCAGGCGGGACAATTTTTACTGTATCTTGAGGTGATGATGACATTAATGTGCTGTTCGAGGTTATTCATAGTCAGTGGAAATAAACACAGTACTGGAGTTCCTATTCTGTCAGAGATTCAACAGAAATCTCTGTCAGTACATTTTAATAGGGTGAGTTGTACCAATGTATTCTGACATTTTGTGATCCCCCTCAAAATGCACAAGCAAACTTCTCTTGCATTATTTTTTCTAGGCTCAGCAAATACAGTATGAAATACTGTCTGACCACTAATCAAAGAAATGGTGCTACCACAGAGTCCCCTCTCTCCTAATTTCCCTGAGTTTGTTAGTAATTAAACAGGCTCTGTCTGGGTAGTGCAGCAGCAGACCAGTCAGACTGTGACAAAAGCCTTGCCCACCATGTAGTAACCTCACCAGGTCAAGCGGTGTGTGTGTGTGTGTGTGTGTGTGTGTGTGTGTGTGTGTGTGTGTGTGTGTGTGTGTGTGTGTGTGTGTGTGTGTGTGTGCGACCTGGACTCTATCAAAACAACTGGACAATGTCCCTGTCCCTGAGTCCTGCTGGGAAAGTAGACCAATCACAGTCCTGACCAATCAAACTGACGAAAAACTTCAAAAGATGAATATAACTAAAGTGATGAGAGAGTGATTATAGCCGATAGAAGATCTGCTTTAAGATAGTCAGTATCAATACACCAGAAGTCTTGTTGGTTTTAGTCAACTAAGTGGAGAAGGATTTTTAGACATAAAACCAAGTAGAGAAGGTAAATTCAAGCTCAGAAAACCTAAACGGCAACATTATGATCCACACGCCACCATATACCCGTCCTTTAAATCCACCACAAATCTCTCCTTTTTTAGACTATAGTTTCAAAAGGACTCAAGTGATATCTGACATCTATCATATGCCATGATAAATCATGATGAATGGAGATGTAGTGTTCTAAGGAGAACCAGGTTCCCTCCACACAGACTGACAATCACTTCCATATGGTCTATCAGAGAGCTGTGAATGATGATAACACACACACACACACACACACACACACACACACACACAGGCATACACACAGGCACACACACAGGCACACACACAGGCACACACACACACACCAGTGAATGATGATGTGAATGAATAATGATGTGCTAGAGGTATTATTTAGGATCTTGGATGTGATTAAGAGTAATGTCAACTTATCCTGATGATGGATCGACCAGAGCTGAATAGGTGAGCCGCGTCGTCAAATTGGGCGTAACTATATTTCACTGGAATTGCTGCTATGAAGCAAGGTCAATATGATGAAATTGGTGAAAAATATATTTTCTATGAAAACACCACACACATGCATTTCAGCATTATTTCAACATTTGCTGACATTCGCTGTAAGAAATGTTTGTTATACACTTATTTCCTTGGTTATTCCCCAGTCATGTGTCGTACAGCCACTATAAGTTGACGCTATCAAAGAAGTTAAGAGAACCAGGAAGTTCTGTAAAAACATCTCCATTTCCAAAGTCCTATAAACTTTGGTACTGCTGTTTCTGAAGAGCCGATACACCTGTCTTTCTCTCTTACCATGTGGTTCCAAGGGGAAATGTTTCCTTTCAATGGACGACTTGATAGACTGGGTGTGTTGTCAGTATAAATCCTTCTGTAATATATATATATGCATGACGTCTGGGCATCCATTTTGTGGCCGATTCTTGGCTGGTGTTCAGTATAGTGTCTGGACATGTTGAAAATTAATCTACAGCTTGAGGCGGGAGTTGAACGCTATGTTGGTTAATCCAATGCTGGGAGACCCCCTTGGTTCTCTCACAAAGACTGGCTGTTGTTTTAATAAAACATATATTGTTTCCATACACAGGGCCTTGGGAAAGGCTGCACACGGAACAGCTTGAAATTACAAGTAGCGGTCAATCTGAAAAGAAAGCAATGGACAAACGTCAAACAATGCAGAGAGTTGATGAGTTCATGTTGGACCAAGACTTCTTCCAAATATCACCTTTCAACTTAAAAAAAAAGAAAAAAGATTTTGTTCCATGATGTTAAGCAGTGTGGGTAATATGCTAAAATATAATGAAAATCAACTACAGTATAAGTTAATAAAGTGGGACTTCCGGGAGCCAGTGGTTTGAGCCAATGCAGTCATGTTCTGTACAGTACAATAGGTATGTATCAACCCTTTATTGCCCAAATAGGATTTGAACCCATGTCAAATACTGCATCTGTGCTTGATTGAGTTTGCGTGTTGCAATGGAACCAATAGAAAAGTATCAAAATTGCAAACCCCGCCCATAGCACTCCAGGCAAGTTTAATCAAACACTGAAAGTATTTGAAAGATTTTCAAATACTATTTGAACCCAAGTCTGGTCAGTACTCAAATCAGGGCGATGAACTGCAGACGGGAGAACGAGCTCCTCGCTGCGATTCATCAACAAGCTCCAAAATCATGAAACAACATCCAGAAGGTTTAGGATGTGGTCTCTGGACTCCACATAGAGACAGATGTTTAAAAGAACCAAAGGAAATCATGCTATTTTCAAAACGCTGCCCAAACTTTGACCAGACTTTCTATATAATACTATAAATATACAGTAGTTCTTAGACGAAAACCAACTGGCTGGTCTGAGAAACCTCCCTCCAAGATAGGCTCCTCAGGGTCCTCATTTTAGAAGTGAAAATGTTTATTGTCTCAATCAAATTAATCACACTGGACCTCTGTGATTCACTGGCTGTTTTACTTCAGGACAGTCACGCAGGCCTACTGCACGCGTGCGTGAGTGAGCGTGCGTGTGTAGCCTTTACTGTCTGTGTCAACTGGGTTTAGTATAGAATCAGGGAATGTAGGACCTTGCCCTAAGGGAAGCACTGGTAGCAAAAAGCCAGAGCCTACAGTTAAACCCACCAGGAAATCAATCTAGGGCAATAAAGGAAGCAAGGTGGCTTATTTTATCCTCCCATTCAATGTACCTCTTTTTCCCTTGCCTTGTTGTTATTTAGATACCAAGGAGGTCTGTGTAATTCTGATTTAATTAAACACGATTGAGGAATGAATAAATGGGTGGTTTGTATGAAGGAGTACAGTATGGAGTTCAGAGAGAGAGAAAAGAGAGAGAGAGCAACAGATAAAAGAGTGAAAGAGAGGGAGAGAGAGATTTCTACACAGCTCTACCCTGACACCTACTGACCAGGCATTCTGTGAGGTCACCTAAATGAACAGGCAGGGTCCTACTATACAATCAGTGAATCAACTTTAAGATTGGCTCACTCTCACCGTGTATAAAAAGGCTATCTAACATCAGACCTTAAAGTAAAAGGACACTAATCTTCTACCCTCACACCCTCACACCCTCATACCCACGTCTTCTCATCTAACCCCCTATTACTCAGTGGTGCGTATTCATGATGCCAAGGGAAGCCAGGCTTCCCCCCAAAAAAAGCATGGCATTGGCGTTTGTCTACAAGTAGGGTGAGTCAACAGGTTTTTCCACTTACACGAACACACAGAAATCAGAACCATGGACAGCCACGTCATATTTAGATTACGTTGATTGGACTAAATTGTTTTTGGTATCTTTTAGTTGTCACTGTATTAGACTAAGCAGAGGTGATGTGATGTTGAAATGGTGCTGGAATAGTGGAGGCAGCTCCTGTTTTCTTTGCGACTTGCGGTAACTCTCTGTGGTTCTAAATCAATAGTTGTTTAGTGGTCTGAAAATGTCGGAGACATTAACTTGCTTAACCATGCTGTAGGTCATGTAACTGTCTGTTACATGCAATATGCGTAGTGGACTTCACCGGACAGAGGTTGCTATCCGTTTTGGTGATATTACAAAGGTGTGGTTGAATTTATTCTGCCACTGTCTTCTTATTGTCTCGGCCTTTAGGCCTACTGTATATATTACGGTGTCAAGGCAAATGAATTAACAGGTTATCGAGCAAACAACGCAATAGGTTGTAATATGGCTCTTTATCCTTCCTTCTATGTCTGCTTTAGGGGTAAAAGGGGTACCTTGCTGAGCTCCAGTAGTCTCTTGGTCTGGGTATAGAGCCCCAGACTGGTGCCTTGGGTCTGGGGTAACCACCAGATGGCTGGTTCATAGTCTCTAGGAGAGTCTTAATTATCACAGTTCAGGATATGGCTTAGTTTAATGACACTTCCTTCACAGTCAGACAGTAATATATTATTTATCTACCGGCATTCAGAGACAATACAAACAGTGAGCATTTTCATTGACTTTGGGTCATATTTTCATATCGATATAATAATTTCCATGTCTTGTTTAATAGTAAGGTCTAAGGTTTATGTCAAGTTTTAACATACCAACTGTGTTGAGAGATCAGATGGTTTAGATTTTCCTGTCATCATGGTGTTGTATTTAAACCCAGAGGACGTTAGAGAAAAGTGAAACCTATACTCCCTGTACGGACTACATGTTCGTTAATGGTCTAATGGCTGTGTTGGTCTCCCCCCATGACGAATACATACATGTTAAAACAAGACAGGACTTGTGGGGACTAAAACAGACTTATGGGGACTGTCAATACTGTAGAATACGGTACTTATGAGTGCCCTCAACATGTACTTTCTAACACAGGACATGTTTTTTAAATGTAAAGGATGGGATTTGCTAATCAAATTAAGATTGCCGCTGTCCTTTTGTGATGATGTGATGCGATCGTCACCGTGGAGACGCCTTGTGTCCCTTGAGTTGAGTGTATTCCCTAACTTCCCTAACAGGTTGCTAATAGTTTGCTAATAGCAGAAGCTGACTTGTATTAATGTCACGACCACTTAACAATGATGTGGAACTAATTAATTCATTTCCTCTCGTTCTCAGAATAGGCTATTTTCACGTTAAGGCGTGGAGGGAAAATAAAGAAATTCCGTTGGAATATCAGGTTTTGATTCTAATTGAGTAAAAATAATAAACTTTCCCCTCAAGTTCACAACTGTTAGCCTGGGAGGAGGAATGCTAGCTAAGCTAACAGTGCCCTGGGTCTCTGGGTCTGGGGTCTGATATGCTAGCTGCTCCTGTATATACTGTATATTCAGGGAGAATACTGTGGAAACGTTAGCTGTAGCACTCTGGGATGTTTAAATGTACTGTGACAGGATTCTCTGAGAGTGTTACGTAGATCTTGTTTTCACAGTGTTAAGTTCTTTAAGTGGTGTGTTAACTGTGTTTGTGTCTGAGCTATGTGGTGGGAGTGGTGTATTTATGGCCCTAAGGTCATTTCTGCTTAATGTTTGATCATTCTTGGGTGTGTAGCACTCATTGTATCCATGAGAGACACCTCCATGAAAGAGGAGTCACTTGTAAAGAATCAATCATATTTCAACATTCAATTCTATCTAGGACCACCAGAGAGTCATATAAATATGACTCTGAGTCAACCTACAGTTGATTCATAGGTGTATTATGACAGTTGTAGTGACATGGAGTCATCCCTTGCTATGGAATTCTCATGCAGTGGTGCTCGCAGTCCGCTTGTCATGTCATGGTGGAATTCAGACCTCCTAAAGTTTGACCTCAGTGTTGAAAAACAAATCTAAAGACGAGTTAGTCATCTTTTAGAAATGAAACAGAATTGCATCGTATATAATTGAAGTGTGAATGGAATACATCTATTCCAACAACATTATCCCTCACAATTACATGTAAAATTTGATTGAACATCCACTAAGTCATTGATAAATCTACTTAAACCATAGTGTGGCCATATACCATATGTCTTTATGTTAACCTTGCTGCTTTACAATAACGGCTTGGCAGAGTAAACTAACGGTAGTCTATGACTTCCTTCCTGTCTAGGCAGTATGGTATATTGTTTATGGCCTACGATGATGTGTGTAATATCAACATGGCGCCGGTCCAAATTGTAAAAATAAACAGCCAATAGAGGTTGAGGATGTAATGACTTATTAGCTACAGATAGGGACTAGATAGGGACTTGATAAGGACTAGGCTATTCATTAGGGTTGATATTGCACTATGGGGTAGATTTAAATGAAGAGTTTCATTCCAAAATGCTATACAGTATATCTATTTTCAGAAATGTTGGTAAATTAGCTTTTATAGTTGAAAGAAATTATGAAAGAGATTGGTGTGTTTTCTCACTATCTAATCATGGCATGCAGTTGTTCAATGACAGACATTGTATAAAAAATCTATCACTTGATGGTTTCATTTCAGAGAGACAAATAATCATGTTTTTTTTCAAAATATTATCTATCCGCCTCACTCTCAGAGAAATAAGTAGTACTGCTAGGCTTTACACAGTCAAATGTAACAAATAACTACATTTTTTATAAAGAAATGTACACATTTGTCACATAAATTTAAATATATATATAGATATATATATATATATATATATATATATATATTAAATAATTTAATACAGTAATATGAGATCTGTATGTAAAACATTTACATTTGACATTTTAATAATTTAGCAGATGCTCTTATCCAGAGCGACTTACAGTAATATTAATCTTAAGATAGCATGGTGAGACAACCACATATCACAGTCAAATATACAGGATACAAACATTCCATTCCTGCTAAACAATGGATATATAGCATTTTGCACCCAAAAAACTCTGAGAACAGTAATATTTTACACACACATGAAGGTACACATCAGCAATAATTTCTGATGAAAAAACACAAATGTGAAAAATGTGTGGATATAGCGTTTTGGAAAGAAACTCTTCAAATATAGTTAGAATCATGCTATTCTTATGCTTCATTGGGATTTCAATGGTGCTGAAAATGCTTCACTTGTGGAGAATAAATCAATTTAGTGTTATTTTTAATTTCTTGAGAACACATTGCCTTAGTAGGCCTAGTCATGTCTGTCCGTCCATCCGTCTGTCTGTCTGTCTGTCTGTCTGTCTGTCTGTCTGTCTGTCTGTCTGTCTGTCTGTCTGTCTGTCTGTCTTTATTGGCAGTGTTCTCAGAACAGCATTGTCTAAGATTCTATAACCCACTTCAACCTTCAGATAGGTTCTTAATATTCCATGACGGTAAATATGTACTTTTAGAGTGACTACCATCCATCTTGTCTAACAACAATCTGAAGAAACACTGAGCTAGGAGAATGATAACATGACGCTGATGCAGAAAAGGAGATCTAAAGTATTAAAGAATTGCAAACGTACAGAGTTGCTTGCTTGCCCTGGATTCAGACTGAATACTACTTTAAGCGACAAACCTGACAAACTTATAATCAATCATTTTCAGTGGAAAGAGTCGACATGAGCAGAAATTCAGAGGGGAGATTTAAACTACTTAAATACTGCAAACATACAGAGTGCATTGCTTATGGAGAGATAACATAAAGAGATTGTTGTAGGGGAAGGTTGTACAGAGACATGGGCACTAGGTGCTTTGAAGGTTAAAGGAAACTCCACCCAAAAAAGATCTTCTAGTATTTGTTTCATTAGTCCATCGTTGATATAGTTCCAAAAATGTTTTGCTTGTCAGCAATCAAGTTTTCAAGATATGTAACTTTCAAAATACAGAAAGCATTTCTGTATTTTGAAAGTTTAACATTAACAGTATCTAACATGAACCGTATCTATACATCATTTAACATGAACATTATCTAGACATAGTATAAACATTTATTCAGTAACAGCTTTACTGGAGAGATTAGCCTATGTGTGACTTTCAGAAAGTGAAATACCGTTGTTTGGTTCTTCGTTTGATGTATTGTACAATGAGTGTATAAACATTAGGAACACCTCCTCTTTCCATGACATAGACTGACCAGGTGAATCCAGGTGAAAGCTATGATCCCTTATTGATGTCACTTGTTAAATCCACTTCAATCAGTGCAGATGAAGGGGAGGAGGCAGGTTAAAGAAGGATTTTTAAGCCTTGAGACAATTGAGACATGGATTGTGTATGTATGCCTTTCAGAGGGTGAATAGGCAAGACAAAATATGAATGCCTTTGAATGGGGTATGGTAGTAGGTGCCAGGCGCACCGGTTTGTGTGTGTCAACAACTATAGTTTCCTGTGTGTATCAAGAATCGTCCACCACCCAAAGGACTTCCAGCCAACTTGACAACTGTGGGAAGCATTAGAGTCAACATAGGCCAGCATCTCTGTGGAACGCTTTCGACACCTTGTAAAGTCCATGCCCTGACGAACTAAGGCTGTTCTGAGGGCAAAAGGGGATGCAACTCAATATTAGGAAGGTGTTCCTAACGTTTTGTACATTCAGTGTATATCATCATATAAAAGTAGACTAAGGAGACTTCTACAGAATATAGGCCTATCAATCCATATAATGCCAAATACCTTTTCCAGGAGAAGTTGACGGTGTAATTTGTTATCGTTGGAGATATGTCACAGTATGACAATGTGCACCTGGGATTAGGAGGAAGGAGAATATCATTTCCCCTTCGTAATCAACTGACCATCAAGTTGCATATCCTGGCGTTTCCTATAGGAATACAGTAAGATGTATACAGTGAAAGGCAACCTGATCCTGTAGGCTAGCACTCTCTCTGTGTGGGTTAACACAATATACCCACTAAACACAGCCAAAACATTCACAATGTGACAATGACCTTTCTACACCGAAATATCATTATTTACATTGAATTACATCAAATTGTATTATTATAAACGCTCAAGACAAATTACTACTCTGTTCCTATAATATTGAAATTCCATTTGAATACCATGTTAGAGCAGACATCTGCCACCTCTATCTGCCAGATACAACATTGTGTGGTTTTAATGTCATCAATCCACCATGTATTGTAACATGTTGACAGTAAAGCTGCTATAGCTGGATGAAATACTGCCCTTTCTCAGGATTGTCCAGCGTTTCAAGTGGAGCTCCTCAGTAGCAGACCTGGGTTCAAACTGTATTTGTTTCCTTTCAAATACTTTGAGGGTTTTATTAGAGTCTGTCTGGACTGCCAGATGGATGGGATTTGCACTTTTGGGACTATTCCATTGGTTCCATTGCGTCAGGTAAGCTCAATCAAGCACAGTGAACGGTTTGAAAGAAAACAAATATGGTTTGAACCCAGGCATGGTAGTCCGGTGCAGCTGGCAGAGGTTTTACAAGATCTAGCCCCTCCAGAGTGTCTTGTCTCTGGGGACAGAACCCAATACCTCTCCACTCCATGCCTCCATCCCCTCTCTCCACGCTTGGATGAGAGTACTCACTGTACCGTGAGCTGTGGCGTGTGTGATTTCACTGTTGGGGTTGGCAACGGTTACCAAACCTGTCTGATTCTTCTTCAACTACAGGGGAAACCCCACTGGATTGTGTAGAGAAGAGAACAGAAAGAATTAATTAATCTAGACTGGAACAAAGACCAGGACTGCTAAACTGTTTCTGTGAGAACCACTGCAGTGATGTACGAGACATGAGGGTATCTGGTCCATTAGCGAGCCCCAGACCTTGCCTGTTTCCTGTGTCTGTGTCCATGCACCCTGTGTGAACACACAAGTCAACAGGGGGGGCACATTTTTCCAACAGTCGCCATGCAAGGCTGCTGAGAGATTTCGAGCTTTCAATATGTCATTTGGTTCTATCTTTGGGGCGGCTGTGTGCTCCTGTGTCCGTCCCCCACATACCTGATTCCCCCTGAGTGTCTGCGACATTGTTTTCCCAGCGTCCCGGTCTGCATCCCAAATGGCACCCTATTCCCTATAGTGCACTACTTTCGACCAGAGCCCCATCAGCCCTGGTCAAATGTAGTGCACTATAAAAAGGGAATAGGGTGCACACCGGACGCTCGTCTCGACTCCCCGACCGGTTGCTTTTTATTTTTCATGGGCAACTCCCACATTAAACGTATATGCGTTCCTAGAGACAAGTGTAGCTATCCATCTAATTCCCGAAGCCAGAACCAAATCTGTCATGAGAGACTACTATCCATCTACCGGAGCAACAGAGGGAGAAAAAGCAGGCCAAGTCTCTATACAACTGTACTGTTGGGGTTTAAATCATTGGGGCTGTCTGTGGGTCTTTGAGAGGATTTATGCAGTCACGTTTTACGTAACGATTCAAGATATGTCCAGAAGTTATTGTTGAGACCGTAGTTTAGTGGAGAACTGTATTTTGATATGCAGCGAGATACCACGATTCAGCTCTTTGGCAACAAATAAAGAGTTTTGAAAGACGTGTCATAGATGGACTATATACAGTATTATTCTGTTTTCTTGCTTTCAGTTTCCTCTCCAGAAATCCTACATCAACATGTCAAATTGAATCAGGTTGATTTAACACTCATCAAACATTTTGGTCACTACGTGTCCTCTCAAGAGAATGAAGAGAAACGGCCGTGGAAAAACGAATTCTCCCAGACCACAACCGTTCTGGAGCTTCTCCAACATTACAGCTGTCGGACATCTTGTTTGAATCCCAATACCCAAACTTGTGCACTACAAAAATTAAGAGATGTATTGACAATGCATACAAAGTAGTGTGCTAGTGGGGATATTGGGACATAGTTGGCTTCTTCATCTTGTTTTCAAAATACGTTTCTGTCAGATATCTGCCTTCTCATGTGCAACCAAAATGAGATGCCAGCCACTCTGTCAAGTCAAAGGTCAGTTTGAGTTTGAACATACGATTCTGACATTGATTTAGGAGTGTTCCATAGTTCTATTATAGTCATATTGATTTAGGAGTGTTCCATATCTCCATTATAGTCACATTGATTTAGGAGTGTTCCATATCTCCATTATAGTCATATTGATTTAGGAGTGTTCCATATCTCCATTATAGTCATATTGATTTAGGAGTGTTCCATAGCTCCATTATAGTCATATTGATTTAGGAGTGTTCCATATCTCCATTATAGTCATATTGATTTAGGAGTGTTCCATAGCTCCATTATAGTCATATTGATTTAGGAGTGTTCCATAGCTCCATTATAGTCATATTGATTTAGGAGTGTCCCATAGCTCCATTATAGTCATATTGATTTAGGAGTGTTCCATAGCTCCATTATAGTCATATTGATTTAGGAGTGTTCCATAGCTCCATTATAGTCATATTGATTTAGGAGTGTTCCATATCTCCATTATAGTCATATTGATTTAGGAGTGTTCCATATCTCCATTATAGTCATATTGATTTAGGAGTGTTCCATATCTCCATTATAGTCATATTGATTTAGGAGTGTTCCATAGCTCCATTATAGTCATATTGATTTAAATCAAATCAAATCAAATCAAATTTTATTGGTCACATGCGCCGAATACAACAGGTGCAGACATTACAGTGAAATGCTTACTTACAGCCCTTAACCAACAGTGCATTTATTTTAAACAAAAAAGTAAGAATAAAACAACAACAAAAAAGTGTTGAGAAAAAAAGAGCAGAAGTAAAAAATAAAGTGACAGTAGGGAGGCTATATATACAGGGGGGTACCGTTGCATAGTCAATGTGCGGGGGCACCGGCTAGTTGAGGTAGTTGAGGTAATATGTACATGTGGGTAGAGTTAAAGTGACTATGCATAAATACTTAACAGAGTAGCAGCAGCGTAAAAAGGATGGGGTGGGGGGGCAGTGCAAATAGTCCGGGTAGCCATGATTAGCTGTTCAGGAGTCTTATGGCTTGGGGGTAGAAGCTGTTGAGAAGTCTTTTGGACCTAGACTTGGCACTCCGGTACCGCTTGCCGTGCGGTAGCAGAGAGAACAGTCTATGACTAGGGTGACTGGAGTCTTTGACAATTTTGAGGGCCTTCCTCTGACACCGCCTGGTATAGAGGTCCTGGATGGCAGGGAGCTTTGCCCCAGTGATGTACTGGGCCGTACGCACTACCCTCTGTAGTGCCTTGCGGTCAGAGGCCAAGCAGTTGCCATACCAGGCGGTGATGCAACCAGTCAGGATGCTCTCGATGGTGCAGCTGTAGAATTTTTTGAGGATCTGAGGACCCATGCCAAATCTTTTTAGTCTCCTGAGGGGGAATAGGCTTTGTCGTGCCCTCTTCACGACTGTCTTGGTGTGTTTGGACCATGATAGTTCGTTGGTGATGTGGACACCAAGGAACTTGAAGCTCTCAACCTGTTCCACTACAGCCCCGTCGATGAGAATGGGGGCGTGCTCAGTCCTCTTTTTTTTCCTGTAGTCCACAATCATCTCCTTTGTCTTGGTCACGTTGAGGGAGAGGTTGTTGTCCTGGCACCACATGGCCAGATCTCTGACCTCCTCCCTATAGGCTGTCTCATCGTTGTCGGTGATCAGGCCTACCACTGTTGTGTCGTCGGCAAACTTAATGATGGTGTTGGAGTCGTGCCTGGCCATGCAGTCATGGGTGAACAGAGAGTACAGGAGGGGACTGAGCACGCACCCCTGAGGGGCCCCCGTGTTGAGGATCAGTGTGGCAGATGTGTTGTTACCTACCCTTACCACCTGGGGGCGGCCCGTCAGGAAGTCCAGGATCCAGTTGCAGAGGGAGGTGTTTATTCCCAGGATCCTTAGCTTAGTGATGAGCTTTGAGGGCACTATGGTGTTGAATGCTGAGCTGTAGTCAATGAATAGCATTCTCACGTAGGTGTTCCTCTTGTCCAGGTGGGAAAGGGCAGTGTGGAGTGCGATAGAGATTGCATCATCTGTGGATCTGTTGGGGCGGTATGCAAATTGGAGTGGGTCTAGGGTTTCTGGGATTATGCTGTTGATGTGAGCCATGACCAGTCTTTCAAAGCACTTCATGGCTACAGACGTCAGTGCCACGGGTCGGTAGTCATTTAGGCAGGTTATCTTAGCGTTCTTGGGCACGGGGACTATGGTGGTCTGCTTGAAACATGTTGGTATTACAGACTCAGTCAGGGACATGTTGAAAATGTCAGTGAAGACACTTGCCAGTTGGTCAGCACATGCTCGGAGTACACGTCCTGGTAATCCGTCTGGCCCTGCGGCCTTGTGAATGTTGACCTGCTTAAAAGTCTTACTCACATCGGCTACGGAGAGCGTGATCACATAGTCGTCCGGAACAGCTGGTGCTCTCATGCATGCTTCAGTGTTGCTTGCCTCGAAGCGAGCATAGAAGTGGTTTAGCTCGTCTGGTAGGCTTGTGTCACTGGGCAGCTCGCGGCTGTGCTTCCCTTTGTAGTCTGTAATAGTTTTCAAGCCCTGCCACATCCGACGAGCGTCAGAGCCAGTGTAGTATGATTCAATCTTAGACCTGTATTGACTCTTTGCCTGTTTGATGGTTCGTCGGAGGTCATAGCGGGATTTCTTATAAGCGTCCGGGTTAGAGTCCCGTTCCTTGAAAGCGGCAGCTCTACCCTTTAGCTCAGTGCGGATGTTTCCTGTAATCCATGGCTTCTGGTTGGGGTATGTACGTACGGTCACTGTGGGGACGACATCATCGATGCACTTATTGATGAAGCCAGTGACTGATGTGGTGTACTCCTCAATGCTGTCTGAAGAATCCCGGAACATGTTCCAGTCTGTGCTAGCAAAACATTTAGGAGTGTTACATAGCTCCATTATAGCTCTGCAGATGTAAAGGAACATAGGAGTGAATTCGACCTCCTTGCTTACGTTCAACATTTTCTTTGGGCTTTGAGCCACTTCTATACTTTAAAACGCATGAGGTGAGTCTTCATAACAGAATCAGTACTATTAGATGGAAGAGATAGACCTAATGGCAGAGGGAAATAATCTTTATGCTTTTTATGAAATCTTCCACAATAGGTCATCTACTGTATTCATCTGCGTTTGTACTCTTGCCAAATGCACTCATTCCACTAGACTCAAGAGGATGTTCAGTTCCATTTTGAGAGCACTTTCACATGGACATACATTCCTCCTAGTACCAGAGATCCAAAGATAGCTAGCTCTTTCTACATGTAATTCAAAATGTGGCTCATCCTCATCCGCATAAACATATGACAATGAACAGATAGGATGTTGTCCAATGGCACCCTATTCCCTATTTAGTGCACTACTTTTGACCAGGGCTCATAGGGCATGGGCCATGGGCCCTGGTCAAAAGTAGGGCACTATGTATGGGAATAGGGAGTGATTTGAGATGCAGCCCATGCTTCCACTATGGCAAAGGATATGGTTTCATACAGCATTCAGAGAGAGAATGTGTGTGTCTGTCTGTGGGACCAGGGGCTGGAAGATAAGTGTCTAGAACAAGAAGGATGGAGGGAGACTCCGCAAGTGCATGGTCAGTGGGAGTGAACCAGTAGAATCCCACTTTATCTGGATAGTCCCCGTCAGATGATTTATAGATGTTCAAACTAACTATCAACAACTGTTCAACTAACTATCCACTAACCCTAACCCTAACTCTAGGTTCATGTTCATCCAATTGCTCAACCCTAACCATAGCCATAACCACATTTACATTTACATTTACGTCATTTAACAGACGCTCTTATCCAGAGCGACTTACAAATTGGTGCATTCACCTTTTAGCCAGTGGGATAACCACTTTACAATTTTTTTTGTAACCCTAACCCTAACCCTAACCCTAACCCTAGCTCTACCCATAGCTATAACCCTAACTCTAGCTCCAACCATAGCCATAACCCTAACCCTAGCTCTAACCATAGCTATAACCCTAACCCTAACCCTAGCTCTAACCAAAGCCATAACCCTAACCCTAGCTCTAACCAAAGCCATAACCCGAACACTAGCTCTAACCAAAGCCATAACCCTAACACTAGCTCTAACCATAGCCATAACCCTAACCCTAGCTCTAACCAAAGCCATAACCCTAACCCTAGCTCTAACCATAGCCATAACCCTAACCCTAACCCTAGCTCTAACCAAAGCCATAACCCTAACACTAGCTCTAACCAAAGCCATAACCCTAACCCTAGCTCTAACCAGAGCCATAACCCGAACACTAGCTCTAACCAAAGCCATAACCCTAACACTAGCTCTAACCATAGCCATAACCCTAACCCTAGCTCTAACCATAGCCATAACCCTAACCCTAACCCTAGCTCTAACCAAAGCCATAACCCTAACCCTAGCTCTAACCAAAGCCATAACCCTAACCCTAGCTTCATGTTCATCCCCTAGCTCTAACCCTAACCTTAAACCTAACCCCAGCACTTAGAGGTTACTAAGCCATATAACAACTTTAATAAAAATGGATCCCTAGGAGCAATAGAATTAGAGAGAGGTCAATTTTCCCCCAACCTAACCATAGCTCTAACCCTAACCCGAACTCTAATCTAACCCTAGCTCTAACCCTAACCCAAGCTCTAATCTAACCCTAGCTCTAACCCTAACCCTAGCTCTAATCTAACCCTAAATTATGTAGTTTGAACAATTGACTGAAATGACTTGACAAAATAAATACTTATTTGCTTCCTCATGAAATGTATTTTTATTTAATTACTATCAAGTAATGAACATGACAAAATGAGTTAACCCCACGTTGCCTCCAAACAACACAATGCCAGATCATTTTAACATTGACAGTCAGACATCAAATTCAGACATCAAATTCATACATCAAATTCAGACATCAGATTCAGACATCAAATTCAGCTCCAACTTTTCCCTCCCTTTAACACCTGTAGAGCTTGTTGACCCTCTGATAGTCGGTCGCAGACATCTCCAAGCTTTGTCCGATGGGCACAGCGGCATCAGGAATAGGAGTGATCGTCTCCTTCCCATACACAGTGCTGAACGACCATCTATTATAATGCATGACGGAGGAGTAGTCATAGGGAATGTCTAGGTTGTTGGTGTCCTCTTTGTCGAAGTTGGGCTCCTCCCCGCGTTCAACATACTCCCAATTGATCCTGATGTACTTGTCGCGGTCACTCCTGTTCTGCTCGTGGTAGAAACCCAGAGTGTGAAGCAACTCGTGCTGGATGGTACCGTGGTAAATACACCCTATTTTCTGCAGGGATACGAGCTGCTTACCTCCAGTTTTGCCAACCCATGAATAACAGCCGGATCTACTTTCGATGCTAAGGTAGTCCTTCTGGTTGCTACGGGGGACGAAGCGCACGCAGGTCTTGGTGTGGAAGGTGTTCATGGCGTACTTGATCTTCCACTGGGAATTATAGTCAAAATCTGAGCTGAGCGTGTAAGGAACCTCGACGATGTTCTCTGACTTCTTCTTCTCCCAGAGGCATTCGTTGAACCACCAGCACTTGATGGCGGTCCTGATTCTGGGGATCATGATGTCTCCTTCCATCAGCATCTCTGTGGTGGCATTGTTGGTCTCCAGGATCCTGGTGGTGATGTCCACCAGATCATCATGGTCTTCTGTGAAGACCATCTCATCCTTCTCATCCACCTGGAGAGGGTGGGCCTCTGTGAGTCCTAGGAAGAGAAGGAAGAAGGTGAGAGAAAGAAGGTAGACCATTGTTCTTAGCAGTGGAGAGACTGTTTGGATGTCCTCTTTTGCTGTGGCAGTGGGGGCAAGCCCAGCCGGCCGGATGCCTGACTATGACACAGATCACACAGGGCACAACATTCTCAGAGGCCTCAACTCGTGATGAATCCAACCTTGAACTAGCTAAACCTGCTGGTCATCACTCTCTGCACCCAAAGTAGCAAATGTTTCACTGTTCCCATTGTTCAGTTGAAAGTAGGTATCAATTTCATATCAACCAACGTCTGTACTGATGCATATACTGTATGCGTAATTCAGAATGACTACATAATCTTCAGACCATGTCTTTTTCAGGTCATTCAGGTCAGTTCAGGTCATTTAATGTCTCTGTACCAGAGCTGTAGGAGTTATCCAGTTATGCTGGCACACTCTTTATGATGCATCCCCACCAGACCAGACACTCTCCCCACATATTTCTAAACCATAAACTCTGATTGTAATTGCCCTACTCTGGGGCAGCTGAGGCCATTGTAGCCTGGTTGAGGCATTAAAGCCTTCGTCTCAGTGACTAGAAACATGGTGTAAGGACAGACAATACTGTATATTCAACAAGTGGTAACAATTTCATTTGATTGAATAATCCGGTTTACATTAATACAGCGTTTAAAAGGCCTTATACCCAATCATTCCAATCCTAGCTGTGCTGCAGACATTGTATTGGATACCATTACATAGACTTTGTGTCTGGGGCTGGTGTTTGTAGTGTCATGGAAGACTGGAGGGACAACAGGAATGCTGTTCTTGATTCTGTTAGATGCCATAGCCGCACTGGAGAAATCCTAAAATGGTTGAGGATTGTGATTGGTGCAACAGATAGAGAACAGACTGTCTCTCTCTCTCTCTCTCTCTCTCTCTCTCTCTCTCTCTCTCTCTCTCTCTCTCTCTCTCTCTCTCTCTCTCTCTCTCTCTCTCTCTCTCTCTCTCTCTCTCTCTCTCTCTCTCTCTCTCTCTCTCTCTCTCTGTCTCTCTCTCTCTCTGTCTCACATACTGTAATTCATCCTCCAGTGTTTATCTGCATGTGTGTGCCACACACTGACACACTCCCTCCTCCTTCCTACACCATATCATCAGACATGACCACAGTTCCTTGTCGTCATTCATCACGGCTGAGGTGAGAGGGCGAGGAGAGCTGGGTCTGATGTATGGCCATGGGCCTGACATACAGACACTGTCTCCATACGTTCTGCTTCACACTGATTAAGCTACACTGTGTGAGGGACGACCTTGGATCAACTGCACTTCAAGGATAAAGATCTGTATATGTCTGAAAGCTACACACTCCTATGTGTTGGACCATCACTCTACTCTATTCACCCTCCCTAATGGTACATTCACATATATAAATGACTAGTAGTCTAAGGATTAAAAGCCACCCGTGTTACATTTGTTTAAATTATTCTATCTTATCAACAAGTGCAAAGCTTCTATCGCACCGCTGTCATATTCAAGCTTAGTTCATCGACTGTGAGTTGACTCTACTCTTGTGGTACGGCAGATAGCACCCCTCTTATCACATACACAGATTAATATAACATGAACGGGAGTTAGATGATCAAGATAGAGACTATGGTTGCATCTCTAATGCCACCCTATTCCCTACATACAGATGTAGGATCTTCATTTGAGCCAGTTTGCTACAGCAGGAAAATAATCCCGTGGCAACAGGAAATGTGAATTATTATGTGGATTATAATCAATTGACATTTTTCGTAGGGGTTGATACATTTTTCGTTAGGGTAAATCAAGTCTGGAATGTCAAAGTGGAAATTACAAACTTTAGAAGCCTTTTTAAACCTTGAATACACTACATGTTTGCATTTCCTGCTGTGCAGGAAGATTCCTGCAACAATAGGATGATCAAATTAAGATACGGCATCTGTAGTGCAGTACTTATGACTAGCCCTCCCCCTATATAGTGCACTACACTTTGTAGGGAATAGGGTGCCATTTGGGACGCACAGTATGTTCCTATCCAGGGTGTGTAAATGAAGCCAGAGATGCCACTGTAATGA
The DNA here is from genome assembly GCF_964263955.1 of Coregonus lavaretus. Classification (NCBI taxonomy): domain Eukaryota; kingdom Metazoa; phylum Chordata; class Actinopteri; order Salmoniformes; family Salmonidae; genus Coregonus; species Coregonus lavaretus. Next base: position 18,723 of record NW_028156661.1, read on the forward strand.
ATTTTACGCTACAGTACAGTGCTGAGAACACACAGATGGAATGAGGAGGAGATGGGCTAAAGTGGGAGAGGAGGAGAGGAGGAGAGGAGGAGAGGAGGAGAGGATGAGAGAAGGAGAGGGGGAGAGGAGAGGAGAGGAGGAGAGGAGGAGAGGAGGAGAGGAGGAGAGGAGGAGAGGGGGAGAGGAGAGGAGAGGAGAGGAGAGGAGGAGAGGAGGAGTGGAAGAAGAGAAGAGAAGGAGAGGGGGAGAGGAGAGGAGAGGAGGAGAGGGGGAGAGGGGAGATAGTTGGTTAATATAGGTCACACACAGACTGAAGAATCCTAGGCCTTCTATACAGTACATTGATGTCTGTCTGGAAACAACCCCTAATGCCTATCTCTCATTAGGGGTGAAAACTGATCTAAAATCAGCATATAGTGGCAGCTTCATTGTACTGCGCTTCTGTCAGACGTTGAATAAAATACTTACGTGATACCATAACCACTCAGTAATGAAGCACTAACCCTTCTATAGAACAACATGGACAGAAGACATCTATTTAGACCTGCTTATTACACCCAAATGTAAACTGAACGTGCATGTTTTCAGTAGGCATGGTGTTGTGTGACCAACATGGATTATTAAGGGATCATCGCCTAGTTGGAATTGCGGGGTTAAACTGTGAGAAACTCCCATTTGGTGTTTGTACAGGACAGGTAGGATGGACACTAACCCATAATACTAATCCAGACACACCTATGAAGGTTCTATATAAAATACATGGTCTCCCTGGTCTTCCAGTCTATGGAGTCTCCACACATCCAGACACAGCTAAGGAGTCTTCCAGTCTAGGGAGTCTCCACACATCCAGACACAGCCAAGGAGTCTTCCAGTCTAGGGAGTCTCCACACATCCAGACACAGCCAAGGAGTCTTCCAGTCTATGGAGTCTCCACACATCCAGACACAGCTAAGGAGTCTTCCAGTCTAGGGAGTCTCCACACATCCAGACACAGCCAAGGAGTCTTCCAGTCTAGGGAGTCTCCACACATCCAGACACAGCCAAGGAGTCTTCCAGTCTAGGGAGTCTCCACACATCCAGACACAGCCAAGGAGTCTTCCAGTCTAGGGAGTCTCCACACATCCAGACACAGCCAAGGAGTCTTCCAGTCTAGGGAGTCTCCACACATCCAGACACAGCCAAGGAGTCTTCCAGTCTAGGGAGTCTCCACACATCCAGACACAGCCAAGGAGTCTTCCAGTCTAGGGAGTCTCCACACATCCAGACACAGCCAAGGAGTCTTCCAGTCTAGGGAGTCTCCACACATCCAGACACAGCCAAGGAGTCTTCCAGTCTAGGGAGTCTCCACACATCCAGACACAGCCAAGGAGTCTTCCAGTCTAGGGAGTCTCCACACATCCAGACACAGCCAAGGAGTCTTCCAGTCTAGGGAGTCTCCACAACTGCAGCAGAAGAAGAGGACATCCAAAGACTCTCCCCTCCAAAGTCTCCTCTCCACTGCCAAGAAAGATCAGCTACATTCGTTATCTCGCCTTTCTCCTTCTCTTCCTAGGCCTCTCCATGGGGATGACGAGGATGGGATGATCTTCACAGAAGACCCAGATGATCAAATTAAGATCCTACATCTGTACAAGTGTTAAAGGAATGGGTGGCATGTTGGATTTAAAGATGGTCTTTATTTGAAACAATCAGATTTTAGTTCAATGTGTCGACTGATTTTATCATAATGTCAATTTATTGTAATAGCATGGAAGTAAAAACACGCTTCATAAAAAAAAAAAAGTCTAGCAGTTTTTTTATTCCCAATTGTCCACAATACATCATAATAAATATTGGGTATTGTAGGGACTGTGTTGTAGCAAGCCTCCCTTGTCAGCCTGTCAGAGATATGAGTATTAATGCACATCTGATGGGTTTTGTTTAGATAACAGGGTTGACTTAGGGGTGGTAATGTGTGTGTGTGTGCGTGTGTGTGTGTGTGTGTGTGTGTGGGAGTTCATCTTCCTGACAGAGTATGTGTTTGGTACAAAGCACGGACCGTGGTGCTCTGTCTGATGACAGCACACACAGACATAGATCAGGGTATTTGTGTGGGCTGTCAGGGATCCCACATGCCAACTCCACACTCTCTGGCTGAATCCCAAATGGCAAGCTATTCCCTACATAGTGCACTACTTTTGACCAGGGTCCATACTGTATGTCTCTGGTCAAAAGTAGTGCACTATGTAGGGAATAGTGTGCCTTTTGGGACGCAGCCTCCCTCTTACACACACTCTCTCTTGTCTGGAAAAGGGGATCACCTCGGAGGGGTGAAATCACTGGGAGAGATAAACTGACTGGACTGAGTTTGTCCTGAAATGTTCACCTAGAAAACAGGAGGCAGAGAGAGAGAGAGTTGTGTGAGAATGAACAGGGTTTTGATAAGACTCTATGAGCAAAAAAGGTACATTTTGTCGAGATATATTGTATTGACTTTAATTCTGTTTGAATTATATTTGGATATTTGTCATTTAGCAGACACTCTTACCAGAGCAACTTACAATACATCTTTATGTAGTAAAGTTGATTTAAGGGTGTAGTTTAACTAAAATAACCACATTTTCCCACTACACCATAAAGTGACTGTTCCCTTGTGACAAGCCCCTTAGAGAGTACTGGGTGGTCTATGTTCTCTTGTGGTAGGGAGGGAAACTTCTTCTGCATTGGCTCATTTGAAATGTGACCCAATTATCGTTAAATAGCACGAGGTGACGAGGGGCAAACCACTCACACACACACACATGCACACATGCACGTACACACACACACACTGTGACAAGGGGCAAACTGCTACGCTGCATCTCAGACAAAGAAACGTACAAACACACAATGTCAGGCCCATTTGAGAACATTTGGGCTGTGTCATGGCACGTAGGCTACCAAGTGTTCGCTGTCATTACAATTTCCACTAAGAGGACGACTTTGCATCACAACAGATGCCAAGACTGTTGAGTTATACTTGAATGTATCTAGCCTATCTAACATTTCTTGTCATGAATCAAGGTCCCTACAGTCCTCTGCCAGATAGTCAGCTTACATCCATCTCAATACCAAGCAAGCCTAGCAACAAGCAACAAGCCTAGCAACAAGCCCTAACAGCAAAAGGACCTAGTCGCACTAGGAACAGTCCAAAACACAGCAACAAGTGTTTTCTTCTTTTAGTTCCCACAGTGTCTCCACGTCCACTTCCAACCCAACTGTATTTGCTACCACCAGCCAGAATAGTAGGCCTGGCTATCCTCAAGGGGTCGAGGAGGGCTTGGTACCCAGCCAACAGTGCACTGAGCTGGGCCGGGAAGGAAGGAGCATTGGGGGTGCTTGGATGATCTATGATCCATGCCCCCGTGGTTGTATTGAGTTATGGCAGACAGACAGACAGACAGACAGTCAGACATGTAATGGCATTTTAGTGGATAGCTTTCTGGTGGGTAAGATAGGTAGAGATTGATAGATGTGTAGAGATTGATAGAATCATTTCAGCTTTGTTGGGTATCCTAAAGCGTTATCTAATGGAAAAATATTGGTCAAAATGAATGCTTCTCTCCAGACAGAATAACTTCGGCAGAAAAGTAATAATTATTTTTGGAAGGCCGACACACACAAACTTGATAATTTTTGGTAAAATGATTCACCACTAAATAAGAAGCATATCTTTCTGATTCATGTATGATCTTTGCTCACACTGATTTCTCCTACACATCTGGTACAAGTTACAACCTCCCTGTGGGGTTACAAGGATCTTCATTTGTCCATCGCCGTATGCTTTAACTGTGTGAAGGATGAGGTAAGGGATATAGTAAAGCCATGGATTGCAGCAGATATTCTAGGAATCCATTAAGTTATGTTTTTCTATATTATGGGATCACAGAGGGCTATATTGTTTATGAAAACAGGGATTTTCGTAAAGAGTAATTACATTAAATATAACGTTAAAGCTTAGCTGGATATGTATTTCGGTGTATGGCTACAAAGCTCTTGTTGGCATCCGAACAGTATGTATAGGTCAGACAGGATCGTGGAGGCAGTGCATTAACAGAGTTTATGGGTCAAGCACCATGTATAATCCCTCTCTGATATATGATACAGTCACACTGGGACCTGTGTGTGTGTGTGTGTTTGTGTGTGTGTGTGTGTGTGTGTGTTAAACTGGGACCTGTTATACATGACATATGACCATGTGCCATGTGTATGGATTCAATAGGATGGAACGGCGATGACAGCAGGAATCATTAAATCATTGTCTTGACTGTCTGGGTTTTCAATGGTCCTTGGTGGCTCCCATTCTGCTATGGGTGAATACAGTGAGATTAGTGGGGGGGTTTAACTGGTCATGTTAAGCTGGTCTCAATGCCTTCTATTTGTAAATGGTCATAGAAAAAAAATGGAAATGTGTAGGCAACATACAGAAACAGTACAATATGTTTTTGAAGATTTGATCTTCAAAATGTTCTCCTATAGGTCCACTGAGGCTACGTTCACCAGACAGTCGGCGTACAATATCATAATATATCATATATAATATAATATATTGGCACCTATTAATCAATTGAAAGTAGGTAGATGCTGGATGAATTGCTTGATGATGTATAACAAGATAAAGTGGGATTCTAGAACCAACAGATGACTGGATAAACAGCATTTATCGGTTCTGTACCCATGCAAATAAGAGTAGTGTGTACTCAGGCAGTGCCCTATGGTTAACAAGTATCCTGGGTATTATAACTGACACGTGCTATAAATCAATAGTCTGCCCTTGCCATTGAACCGCATCAGAACAAATGTACCATGTCACAACACTAATTCCCTACCAGCTTTTCCATAAACATAGACTACAGGGTGAGAAGGGGAGGAGGGGCGAGGGTATGGGGTGAGGAGTGGGGTAGGAGGATGGATGTGCGGAATGGGGAGGGGAGGGTGAGGAGGAGCGAGGCAGACGGGTGAGGGGTAATGGAGGGGCATTCATTCATTAATGACGACATTAAACACGTACAATCTACCATGCCAAAGCTGGAACTACCTGGCACTCTCTCTGACAGAAACTTGGCTTATTTACTCAACAAAGTACGTCAAGAGGAATAAGGTTTACACAAATAATTACCCCAGACACTTTCCCTCCTCATAAAATACAATTCCTGCACCACTTGCCCAAATAAACTGTATTAAAAGCAACCACATGTAGCCACTTCACTATGGTGTGAGGGGAATGCTATAGGGCTTGGCGTAAACTAGGGCACAAAATGGCAGCTCATGGCCATATGATTGAGCGATGGTGCATTAAGTGGCGTGCGTGCATGCTTGTGTGACATATTAGCACATTCAAACGTGTTAATATTTTAACACAATTGTAAATGGAGTTAGAATATAGACTCTCCTTCCCACGGTTGTTCTTGTAAGGTGCATAGTTTATGAATACCAAGTGCAGCTCAAATAAACCTTACCATCCACTGCCACACACAAACCCTCAGATCAAAACAGTTAGACTCCAGTATAGGCTATGGTATAATAACATATCAAACAGTGTAAGTAGGTAAATAAACACATTTAAGAGGCCAGTGTCATGCTTGATTTCCTTATCAGTCAATCTGTCTCCATACTGCTGTTTTTGCTCATTAGCTTCCCTTAACAGCTGTAACATATACACTACAGTGTGTTATATTATTACTGTAACATATACAGGTTATAACTGTCACTCAACTCAGCAGCATGTCCTCAATGTAGACGTAATGTGCTTTACATATCTGGGTACCCAAAACTTGTGAAAACTGGCTTGAGGAAGAACTTTCCCCTAACAGCAGATCTAGGATCAGATGACCTATTCCTCAATCCTATCCATAACTACAAGGTGGAAAAGAAACATCTGATCCTGGACCAGCATTAAAGGTACAACATCTTACAACTACAGTAGTTTAATGACAAATACTGACCTCTAGTGGATTATAAAGTAAAAACTATTCCTCTTTCAAATTCCAAAGGTCCTACAATAAGATATCACAGCCAAGGATAACATAAGAGATTTTTAATTTGACATCCACATTATTTAATTTCTGTTATTGAATATTTACCATGTCAGTATTCTGTTATTGTTTCAGGCAAATTGACCAATCACACTCAGCACTTATCTAGCGGGCTATGACTGTCCGTCCAGTTTACAGTAGCCAGTTTGGTTGCTGTCCAATTGGTCTCGGTCAGGACAGTCAAATAAGCAGCAGTGAGAGTTCACAAAGAAACTATTTCTCCCACGTTCCATTGGCTCATTGCGGAGAGAAGAGCAAGGCACTGATTTCCCATGAGGTGAACAGACCCCCCTATGTCTAGAGAACTGTCCCGCTAGACTCCCAAGTCCAGTGGGTTCTTTCTTTCTTTCTCTCTCTCCTCTTCTTTCTTTCTTTCTCTACCCTTCTCCCTCTTTCTATTTCTGTCTGCTTCTGTATAACTCTTTCTCTCACCCTTTCTACCTCTCTCTCCTTCCATCCATCCCTCCATCTCTCTAACCAGGATTGAAGCCAGACTCATCACAATAAACTTGTTGGTGGGAGGATATGACCATGAAGACAGCCCCAGGAGAACAAGAGGAAAGAGTAGGAAGATGTTTACTGAACTTCTACTGGGACAATCTATTAATACATGTCTGGCATTGGATGGAGTGGCCGGGGACTGTGATATTGTCAAAAATGTCCAAAACAGTATTGAAGATGAGCATGGAAAATATACGATATCATCCACTATGATGGGATTATTCTAGAAGTATCAGGGGAGATTGAGATGTTTTCCTATTCACAGATATGGACATTGGACAGTAGGCCTGATGTAGATTGGATACATCCACAAGGGCCTAATGACGACCTATGAACTATAGACACACATACACTGGAAAGTGATGAACCCCAAATAAAATGGTCATAGATCGATGGGAGATGGCTTGGTTGAGTGAATGAATACCAAGAATCATAATAATGACTTCTATATCCAGGTTGTCTCCATGGTTTCACAGACAGAGACAAAGAGAGCATTCTATTCCTCTACCAACTCTTCATGCTTCATTTCACACTGGAACGCTACTGGAGATAGCAAGGCTATTACGCAATGTGTTCCAATGCAATACAGTGTGTGCCCCCCAAATGGGACCCTATTCCCTATAAAGTGCATTACTTTTGACAAGGGCTCTGGTCAAAAGTAGTGCAATAGTTAGGGATAGGGGCCATTTGGGACACAGACAGTGTGTTCCTTGTTTGACAAAACATGATGAAGAGAAGCCGATACGTGATGTATTGAACATGACGGACTTCTGTTTCATAGAGCCCATATTGCAACATATTGCTATTATTGGGTTCATTAGCTGAAACCAATTATAATGTCAGAACACGAACACAACATATCTTGTCTCTACTGAAGTGGGTGGCGGTGTTGAGGGAAATGTTGGTGTTGTTGTTGTTCAACCCAAGAGGCCTAAAGTACTGTAGTTCCCTGTTAATGTAGTGGGGCACCACTCAGAACCTACCATTAGTATTTAGACTGTTACCCATCCACCCTCCTCCCTCCATCACTATCCCCCTCTCCTTCTCTTTCACTCTCACTGTCCCTCAGAGATGGAGAGAATACTAATAATATGTAAATGAGGGGTGTATGGAGAGATGGAGGGGGCAGAGGGGTACAATAACTAAAAAGGGTACAAAACAAAGACTGGGGTGCGACTAAAGAGGGGTGCCAAGTTTCCACGACGACAGAACAGAGCCAAGAATAGTTGGGGCGAGTCACATGGTGTTGAGGGCTTTTGAAATCCGCGAGTGGAGCTTGAAGCCTGGGATCAGTCTATGTGGTGGATGCCAATGGCAACAACATGAGTGGGATTGGGACCCACAACCACAGCAGTGTGACGGTGATGGCATTTGATATGAACAGGACCGCAGCTCTCACCACGGTCGACCAGGATATGAACGCAGCATTGCATGGTAGGTAAGGTAAACTATAGGCCTGCTTTTGGTATCTACAAACATATTGTATGAAGGGTCACTGTTGAATCCAAACCTAGCCTCTTCATTTGTAAGTTGAATTGGGAATGTTTTTGGTTGAGTGTGACATTGTGTGTTGAATAAGTTTAAGCGTTTTACTTGAAATGAAGGTGGACCCTAGTCTTCACTTGTTTTCCCCTCTTCTCAGAATATGGTCACCATAGTCACCTGTTCTGTTTTTTCTTGTTCCAGAGTTCAAGGTGTTCAACATCATCCTAATGTCTCTAGCCTTGTGTGTTCTCACCATCACTGGCCTGTTCTGCAGCATATCCTGTCACAACCGCAGACGGTAAGGCTTGATGTACTACAATACCCATAATGCTCTGTACTACATATGAAACTATTGTTTATTATATTGACAAGATATTGGATATGTCCTCAAAGATAGCAGGAAGAAGGAGGCGAGATCAGGTGGGACCATTCTAGCCAATGAGAGGGCAGATAATTGTGTAAACAAGCCATAGATATAAATAGAGGACTCATCGTTGTATCTGTGCCATTATAGCGTCTGTGAGAGCATCTCTATTTAAAATTAGCAAATTGTCTACTCCAATGGCTGATTTCTCCCAACTCATAGGAATCCCCACTCAGTTTACTACTTTAAAATGGTGGAAGCCCTCAATGGCAATGTCTATGCTAAAACAGGTTAAAACCATGATGAGTCCTCTATCTATCTCTATCACAACAGGCACATATCCAATATAAAGTCGTTTTTGGGTAAGTTGCAGAAATGCCACGTGTCCACTTATATCAGTGCATTCGTAACAACCTAAACATTACGAAACGTCTATTTTATCAAATAAGCCTCACTTAGCAAATTAGCAATTAAATGTTTTATTGACCAAAATTCAACACTCTCTTTTTGACCTCCATAGAAATATTTTTGTGGACAGATTTTGGGCAGAGTCATACCTCTTGCTTTGCATCTCCTGTCACAGTCGCATGAGGTTACCTGTCTCTGGGTCATGTTAATATCGCTGCCTTATAATTACCTCTCTGAGTCATGTTGGCATCCTCAACTAAAGTAATCTTAGTAATGACTCTCACTCATTAGGCTTCATTGAAGCAAACTAAATATTTGGTAATCTAATATGAGGCTGGTGGGAGGAGCTATAGGAGGACTGGCTCATTGGAATGGTTGGAATGGAATCAATGGAATGGAGTCAAACATGTGGTTTTCATGTTTGATGTGTTTAATACCGTTCCATTGATTCCATTCCAGTCATTATAATGAGCCAATCTTCCTCTGGTGTAGTCTTTTCCTCACTGTCCCGCTCTACATTTAACACAGCTGAACAGTGCCACTCCATGGACATATGATGAAACTGCATGGTCTTTTACAGCAACAGTTTTTGCCATGTTGGTGGGACACACAAAATAATGACGGACATTTTAATGCATTGGTTTAAAATGACATGAAAGAACACATAGAATGTCCCACAGTTCCCTGAAAGCGCATTACATATCTCTCTCCCCCCCTCTCTTTCAGGCTGTCTAAGAGGGCCCTTATGTATGAGAGTGCTGTGCTTCGTGAAGTACCAGTCAACCCGGTGGACATCAGAGCCGTCAAGAGATCCACCAGTTTCAGAAACCCTCTCTCATTCTTCAGAAAACAGGATGCACCTAAGGACAACTCTAGAATCTACTACATCTACAGTAACCCTCTACCCATAGGGATGGAGGAAGAGGACAATATCCAGAATATCACCCCCGGTGGATCGAAGGAGCAAGAGCCAACTTTTCAGGACTACGCCAACGATCCCAATAGTGGTATCATCCTGGACCCACCCAACTTTTACATGCAGCTCTAGAGGAAGGTGGAATGTTCCACTTCATGGGAGGGGTGTTTTACATTTTTGTTGTCCTATTCAAGTTTGTAAGGTGGAGGAGTACACATTGTCCACAATTTTGGAAACAACTGTCTAAAGTGGATGAACTTTGATGAAGTTATTTGGAAGTTGTGAAAGTTCATTTTTTTCCACAATTGAGATTTTTATTTAATCGTCATAAAACAGTTCAGACATGGATGGTGTGCTTTAGAAAATAAGCGTAGCGTGAAATACACAGAGACCAGAACGATAGATAGTAGCTTCTCAGAGAAAATATCAAAAGAAAAGATAATCACTGCTGAGATGAGCAATCAACTGATCGATCGACCTATCAATCATACTCCTGGGCAATACCATTGGATTAAATAAGAGTCAGTCACAGATTAGCCTTCAGGCGATTGGCTGGGTTTCCCTGATCAGCCAATCCAGAGCCTCCTTGCGGCCCTGCCTCTGCAGCTCTGCTCCAATCGTCTCCCGGCACTGCCTGTGGTACTCGTTCACCCAATCACGCTGCAGGAAGAGAGGAGAGCGTGTCACACACATAGTGATATCATACAAAATGGCAGAACTATTTCTGATCGATTTCCCCGGTTTCAAAGAGCACCGGTGGATATTTGGATATTTCCTGAAGACTTCCTTATCTCATATGGCAAAACTGATTTGAAACAAAGATTGTCCCTTCATTCAACTCAACCAACCATTACAGTATTTCTACCCAAGTTTCAAGTGCTATGTTTACATTTTACAGCTTTTTTATTAGAAATAAATTAGTGCTTTATTTTAGTATAAATAAATGAATGATAATTCCTAAAGAAACAGTGTGTTTGGTAAGATATGAATTCCAAAGAATGAGGACCAAGACTGACCTCTTTCTGGGTGAGAAGATCTGTGTTCACCATCTTGGCTTGGATGGGGACCAGAGTGAGAGGCTCAAACGTCAGACTACCCTTGTTTCTGTAGTTGTACTGAGGACACAGACACAAAGGTCACATGGTCTTCACTCCAGTGTTCACACTTCATTTTACACTTATTCAGTCAATGTCTTACCACAAATAGAAATACTCATTCTCCACTCTATCCACTTTACACTTAGTCAATCTGTCTCCATAGACATCAACTCATTCTTCACTTCACTTCATTTTATACTTATTCAGTCAATCTCTTACCTTGGGTTTTGCTGGCACCACCAGGACAACGTTTTCAATTCTAATGCCAAAGGAGCCGTCCTCATAGTACCCAGGTTCTGAGGAAAGGAAGGAGGCAAGTTCAGGTGTGTATGTGAGAGAGAAACAGACAGAGACGGAAAGAAACAGACAGAGAGAAATACAGTGGGGAGAACAAGTATTTGATACACTGCCGATTTTGCAGGTTTTCCTACTTACAAAGCATGTAGAGGTCTGTAATTTTTATCCTAGGTACACTTCAACTGTGAGAGACGGAATCTAAAACAAAAATCCAGAAAATCACATTGTATGATTTTTAAGTAATTAATTTGCATTTTATTGCATGACATAAGTATTTGATCACCTACCAACCAGTAAGAATTCCGTCTCTCACAGACCTGTTAGTTTTTCTTTAAGAAGCCCTCCTGTTCTCCACTCATTACCTGTATTAACTGCACCTGTTTGAACTCGTTACCTTTATAAAAGACACCTGTCCACACATTCAATCAAACAGACTCCAACCTCTCCACAATGGCCAAGACCAGAGAGCTGTGTAAGGACATCAGGGATAAAATTGTAGACCTACACAAGGCTGGGATGGGCTACAGGACAATAGGCAAGCAGCTTGGGGAGAAGGCAACAACTGTTGGCGCAATTATTAGAAAATGGAAGGAGTTCAAGATGACGGTCAATCACCCTCGGTCTGGGGCTCCATGCAAGATCTCACCTCGTGGGGCATCAATGATCATGAGGAAGGTGAGGGATCAGCCCATAACTACACGGCAGGACCTGGTCAATGACCTGAAGAGAGCTGGGACCACAGTCTCAAAGAAAACCATTAGTAACGCACTACGCCGTCATGGATTAAAATCCTGCAGCGCACGCAAGGTCCCCCTGCTCAAGCCAGCGCATGTCCAGGCCCGTCTGAAGTTTGCCAATGACCATCTGGATGATCCAGAGGAGGAATGGGAGAAGGTCATGTGGTCTGATGAGACAAAAATAGAGTTTTTTGGTCTAAACTCCACTCACCGTGTTTGGAGGAAGAAGAAGGATGAGTACAACCCCAAGAACACCATCCCAACCGTGAAGCATGGCGGTGGAAACATCATTCTTTGGGGATGCTTTTCTGCAAAGGGGACAGGACGACTGCACCGTATTGAGGGGAGGATGGATGGGGCCATGTATCGCGAGATCTTGGCCAACAACCTCCTTCCCTCAGTAAGAGCATTGAAGATGGGTCGTGGCTGGGTCTTCCAGCATGACAACAACCCGAAACACACAGCCAGGGCAACTAAGGAGTGGTTCCGTAAGAAGCATCTCAAGGTCCTGGAGTGGCCTAGCCAGTCTCCAGACCTGAACCCAATAGAAAATCTTTGGAGGGAGCTGAAAGTCCGTATTGCCCAGCGACAGCCCCGAATCCTGAAGGATCTGGAAAAGGTCTGTATGGAGGAGTGGGCCAAAATCCCTGCTGCAGTGTGTGCAAACCTGGTCAAGACCTACAGGAAACGTATGATCTCTGTAATTGCAAACAAACGTTTCTGTACCAAATATTAAGTTCTGCTTTTCTGATGGATCAAATACTTATGTCATGCAATAAAATGCAAATTAATTACTTAAAAATAATACAATGTGATTTTCTGGATTGAAGTGTACCTATGATAAAAAATTACAGACCTCTACATGCTTTGTAAGTAGGAAAACCTGCAAAATCGGCAGTGTATCAAATACTTGTTCTCCCCACTGTAGTTAAATTGTCTGTGTGTTTGTGTATGCATGCATGCATGATAGTGAGTGTGTGTGTATGCGTGCCTGCGTGTGTGTGTGTGTGTATGTGAGTGCGTGTACGTCCATATGTGTGTGTGTACCCACCATCGCTGACGATCATGCCTGCCTCCAAGGGCTCGTCGGCGAAGGTCTTGTAGGAGATGCCACAGGGTCCCTCGTGGACATTGAGGAAACATCCCACCCCGTGGCCTGTACCATGGAGGTAGTCCAGCCCAGACTCCCACAGCGCCTGGCGGGCAAACGAGTCCAGCAGGTGGCCTAAGGGTGGAGGAGGAGGGAGTGGAGGTAGTTTACATTTCACATATTATTCATTTAAAAACAAACACTGGCAATCTTGAGCACTCCATAAACAACAAGGTCTCACCTTTGGTTCCGTTGGGGAAAATGGCAGCGCTGACGGCTACATGTCCCTTCAGAACATAGGTGAAGGTTTCCTGAGATACAGAGAGAAAATCCATAGGTCAATGACCATAACACTGGGACTTTCCCTCTGTCATATGCTGTAGCATGAGAGGAGAGGCCATATGGAAAACTGTTACCTTCTCATAAGCAGAGGGGGATCCAAAGTGCATGGTGCGGGTGACGTCTGTTGTTCCATCACTATAAATCACCAGAACTTATTATAATAATAATACTAAGTTGTATTTGTAACGCGCTTTTCTTATGTGTCACATTATTACATGTCTTGGTGAATGCCATGCTTACATGTAGGATTATGTGTGGCATTATTACATGTAGGATTATGTGTAGCATTATCACATGTAGGATTATGTGTAGCATTATTACATGTAGGATTATGTGTGGCATTATCACATGTAGGATTATGTGTGGCATTATCACATGTAGGATTATGTGTGGCATTATTACATGTAGGATTATGTGTGGCATTATTACATGTAGGATTATGTGTGGCATTATTACATGTAGGATTATGTGTGGAATTATCACATGTAGGATTATGTGTGGCATTATTACATGTAGGATTATGTGTGGCATTATCACATGTAGGATTATTGCTTACATATACTGGGCTCCAGAGTCAAGGAGGTAGATTTCATTTAAAGAGAGAGTTCTGTTGGTTTCAGGGAGGGGACTATAGGAGGACAAGAAAAATAAGTACATAAATACAAATCAGTTATCAAAAACGTGATTATAGACAACTCTACATTAATTACATTGTAATAAAGTTACATTAATGCAATAAACAAAGATACCTGTAATGAATGATTGCCCCGTTTGGTCCAACACTGGAAATGGATGGAAAACTGAGCCCGACAAAGTCTTTCTGTTGGCTAAAACCACATAAAACACATTAATATTTAAGCAATAAGGCCTGAGGGGGTGTGGTATATGGCCAATATACCACAGCTAAGGGCTGTTCTTAAGCACGATGCAACACAGAGTTGAAGTAGGAACATACAGTTCCTAATTGTTTCAATAGAGGGAGTTAAAATGCTAAATATCCCTCTCATGCAAAAACCTCTTACTCACTGGGAATATCCTTGCATCCTCTCTACTCTCTCCTTGTCTCCTTCTCAAAACCCATTGGATGAGAAAGCCAGAGGTCCCTCCCCTCTGTCCTTCTCCAATCGGTTTTGAGAAAGAGATGAGGAGTATGCAATTGAGATCTTCCCATTGTCCTATTGCCTTGTGCTTCAGAAATTATTTTTCACTGTGTAGTGACTGCACAGAACCTATCAAATCTAAATCTAAAGATCCAGGATAATAAGTGAAGTTGGAGTGAAAACATCACAGATTGTGTTATTACATAGTTTTGTTATTTTATGGTTGAAGTGAAAAGGAGACCCCCACCTGCGTAACTCCTCGGCCTTATCTGCTGCAGAGATCTCAGTCACTGTGCCTTTTGGAATCTATAAAACAACCACCACGCAGGTCATGACACGTAGCCATGGCAACACTGTCACAGCCAAAAAGTCTGTAATCATAAAACTGTAATACTACTTTCAGCTACAAAACTACTGGAAAATATATATATTTTTTTTAAAGGTGTAAGGTGCAAACAGTATATAGTACCTCTTTTTCCAACCAAGCGAAGAGCTCACAAAGGGCGACAGCATCCTTGATCTGTGGTTGAGGAGAAAAAGTCAAACATGATCAATGGCTGGTTGTTGATACATTTATGGAGATTTTATGATGTCTGAAATCAAATGAAATACATCTAGGGGTCAAAAGGTCAAACGTAACTTACATGGGCCATTTTCATCCCTTGAATCTCGGTGGCATTCTTGACAGCTTTGGCGAGGCAGAGAGGAGTGTAGGGGACAGGAGACCGGTTGGCCTGTGGACAAAACAGAAAAACAAAGCAATTAATTAGTAGGTACCTTATGTTACACATATCATTTTACTAAATAGGCCTACATGTATTAACATGTATTAACAGAAAGGTAGAGCTTTTCTTTACGACAAATTACTTTACATTGTTTGGGGGTAACTCATCCCCATCCACCAGTGTGATATAGCTATGCACAGTGGTCATTTTGTGCCTGACTATGCAGTTGCACTCTCTCACTTTGGGAATAACCTGCATGAGCACCCATAACAGCCATTTTGTGTCAGACATTCCACAGTCGCACTCTCTCACCTTGGGGATGACCTGCGTGAGCACCCACAACAGCCATTTTGTGTCAGACATTACACAGTCGCACTCTCTCACCTTGGGGATGACCTGCGTGAGGGCGCAGCTGGCCTTGTCGCTGATCCACACCTTCTCCTTGGGCCCCAGGGAGGCACACACGGCCTGCAGCTCCGTGAACACAGACTCGTAGGGGGCAGTCTGGATGCTAAACTCCGCCTTAGAGGGCGTGTCAAGCTGAAGGTGCTCCCTCACCGTCGGCTCGGCCAGACGCTTGACATCCACGAAGAGCCTAGGAGGGGTCAGAGGTTAGAGGTCAGATTCATGACCTACTTCTCATGGGAGGTCAAACTATGTTGTGCATTCTATGCTGTGTCAAAGAAAGGACAGTCTGGAAAGAAAGTAAAGTGTTTTTATGTTATTTTAGATTCATTTATGTATTTTACCTTATTGTGTTCATTCCAACGATGGCATACGCAAAGAAAACAGGGTTGTACTCGATGTCAGAGCCACGGAGGTTGAACAGCCCTGGGAAGAGTAACACAGTTAAAAGACTACCACTTTACACCTGTTTTGTGGATGCGATTTTTCCTGTTCTATATCGTGGAGCTCCGCCCCATAGGGGAGCTCTGCTCCTAGTGGTTTACCCTCTGCCCTAAGGCAGCAGCAGCCTGAGACAAAATTATGCACACACCTACAGCCAATAGGAGTACAGGTGTCTCTATAAGAGGGGATGCCTCCCCTCAATCAGCCTCCCTTTTTCTTCAGCGACTGGATGACTAGACTGAAGAGCCAAGAAGAGACGAAGCACGAAGACTCAGGACGAAAAAACGCCGTTGATATTCCAGTCATCAACGTCGTCTAAATGAGCACACCGGGGGATTTTCCACCCCCAAAAGCTATTTTCAGAGCTCAGTGCAGATGCACTTCCATGGCGGCCGGTGACCACCACGACCTATGTTTCGTGTGTTTGGGATCCCAGGATGCCAAGGAAGGCGTCTGCAGTCCCCCGAATTGCGCCTCCTGCGCCCTCCTTTCTTTAAAGGAGAGGAAGCAGCGTTTGGCGTTTTTCAGGGAGGACATCCCCCTTGAGGATGTGCTGTCGATACTAGCCTCTGCTTCAGAGGCGTCGTCCGACGGCGCAGACTCGGGGGAAGATAGGGACTTTGAGGAGGGGTCTGGCATTCCAATGGAACAGTCGGACCCCGTCCCTCATACTTTCAAGCCCCCCTTTCCTTTGGAGAGCGAGAGGGCTTGTAGTCCCTATAGCGAAGGGGATACGAGCTCTGAGAGATCAGAAGCTCTCTCTTTCGCTGCAGCCTCTCTGAGATCGGATTTTACGGGTCTCATTGAGAGAGCTGCTCAACGGCTGGTAATAAGGCTGCCCCCTCTTCCCTCCGTACCGGAGGTTGATATGATGGAGGGCGGTCCTTATTGCAGGCCAAGGAAGGCGGCAGAGCCAGTGGCTCCTGCCATGCCTTCTTTAGCTAGGTACGTTGAGGGCTCGTGGGAGGCACCTTTAGTGGCGCGTTCGCCTGTAAAAGCGTATCTCCCATTCACGAGAGTGGAAGGAAGGTTTCAGGGTCAGGGAATCCCCAGGTTAGAGAGCGCCATGGCGGCGTATCTCGTACCGGGTTCGAGCCCTTGGCCCTCTTCCAAGAAGGCCACGTTGCCATCCCAGAAGGACCGACTCACAGCGTCGCTGTTAGAGAAGTCCTTTGGGTTGGGAGCCCAAGCTGTAGCAGCAGCTAACAACATTGTCCTCTTGGCGGCCTCTCTGTCTCGTTTAACCACGGGTAAGACAGAGCTGGCACCGGAGGAGGTGGAGGAGGCGTCCAGAATTTCTGGCGCCATACTCCACCTGACACAGGCGTACGCAGTCTGCGCGGGGAGGTCCATGGCCACTTCGGTGGTCGGGGAACGACACCTCTGGTTGTCATTGACATCCATGAAAGAGGCAGACAGGACGTCTCTCTTGAACGCCCCCCTCTCTGACGACGGCCTCTTTGGGGTCGCAGTCAAAGAGGCGACGGAGCGTTTTTCTAAGTTAGAGGAGGAGAAGAAGCAGTTGGCCAAGCACCTGCCGTTGGCAGGACGACTCGGCCCCCCTCCTCCCCAAAGGCCATCTACCTCCGCCCCTCTAAGTAGACCGGGGTCTACGACGAGGCGGCGTAATCGGCGTCATCCGGCGGCCACGAGCAGCAAGGGAACGGGCCCGGCCGTTGAAGGCATTGAGACAGCTTATGAGGCAGCAGGGCGGCAATTGCCTCAGGGTATCAGAGCTCACTCCACTCGTGGAGTAGCGACTTCTACTGCCCTTTTCAGAGGAACAGGAGTAGAGGATATGTGTAGAGCAGCATCCTGGTCGACGCCGTCTCCATTTATCCGTTTCTATCTCTTAGATATGTCTTCTAATTCTCTGGCTCGATCTGTACTCAGCGTGGCTGAAGGGAGATCTTGAGCAAGAAAGAGAGGAGAAGCAGGACTGTGGACACAGGTTTCCATCAGGTCCGCTTTGGTTAGGAAGACGTGTTTTTGACAGATGTGTTTTCTAACTCTTTGGCTCGGTCTGTACTCAGCATAGCTGAAGGGAGATCTTGAGCTAGGAAGAGAGGGAAAAGCAGGACTATGGACAGGGTTTCCATCAGGTCCGCTTTGGATAAGAAAACATATTTTGTGGCATGAATCCTGACTGACAGGGTCAGTACAGTAGAGGCATGTGTTGATTAACAGAATGTGAGGTCATCTATCTGCTTGTTCAGTTAGTATGACTCATGTTTTTGTTCCTGTCCACTAATCTCTGGGATTCCATTGAGTGAGTGAGGCGGTCTACCGCGTTTACAATGCAGAGTGACACTTGGTGTCATTCCATTAGTGGTCGGTAGTGTTTTCACAGGATATTGAGGCACATCTATCTGCTAGTACAGATTAGTATGGCTTCTATTCTGGTGATCTGCCCACTAGTCATTGGCATTGCCATTGGACTAGGTGGGGCGGGTCTTTTAACCGATGACGCGGTATATTGTGACGCCCGTAGGGGTTTTTAGTTGCAGTACTGCGGGACTCGGTTGCAGCCATTGCTAGGCCTGACTTTCTCGTTTCGATGGGAAGTGTTAGGCTCGGCAGGGAGTACATTTTGGAGCGCTACGCTCCGCCTTAAACCACTAGGAGCAGAGCTCCCCTATGGGGCGGAGCTCCACGATATAGAACGATTAGTTACCGGAGTGTAACTCCAGTTCTATGAGTGGAGCGGAGCCCCATAGGACTTAAGGCCCTGCCGACCCTCTCTAGTCTCGCTGAAGAAAAATATCTCGGGAGGCTGATTGAGGGGAGGCATCCCCTCTTATAGGGACACCTGTACTCCTATTGGCTGTAGGTGTGTGCATAATTTTGTCTCAGGCTGCTGCTGCCTTAGGGCAGAGGGTAAACCACTAGGAGCAGAGCTCCCCTATGGGGCTCCGCTCCACTCATAGAACTGGAGTTACACTCCGGTAACTAATCGTTCTCCTTCAACAAATTCAGTAGTGTATGTATGTACAGTAGTTAGAATTTTGAAAGCTCAAAATAAATTAGCTAGGACTGTGTGTATTATTATTATTATTATAATAATCATTATAATATTCATTATTATTATAATCATAATCGTCATTATTATTAATATTATTGTTATTATTATTATTATTATTATTTATATTATTATTATTATTATGAGGTTACCCTCTTCACCCTCTAGGGAAGAAGCCCAGACAAACCCCCTCATTTAGACACACTGGTCTAAAAGTGACTGGACGACTGCAATCAACATCAACATTGTCCTCCCTAATTAACACAAACACTCTGGCCAGCCAATCAGCTCTGAGAGCTCTATAGGCTCGTTAGGGCTGGCTAACGAGGTGCTCAGACAGGCATCCACAGGGTCACCCGTACAGCCCCAGGGTCCTTGGATCGTGACCAGGGGGTGCCGTGTCTACCTCACAGGGCTATGCAATGTAACCGTGGAGTCGATGCGATTGGCTGTGCCTGCTGCCACTCTTTGGTGAGGTCATTCAATGAAGAGCATCAACCCCTGTCCTGGAGAGCTACTGGTCGGGCAGACTTTTGTTCCAGCCCAGCACTAACTCACCTGATTCAACCGATCAACTACTCATCAATCAAGACATTTCATTCGCTGAATCAGGTGTGCTAGAGCTGGGTTGGAACGAAAGTCTGTGCACCTTGTAACTCAACATGACCAGGGTTAGTGAGCTGGTGTTATTGTACATGGTAAATCCAATTACTGTTTAGGGTAAAAATCAAATCAAATTTTATTTGTCACATGTGCCGAATACAACAGGTGTAGACCTTACCGTGAAATGCTTACTTACAAGCTCTTAACCAACAAATCATATAGGAAAAATGTCTCTGTGTTGTGTGATAGTAACTATATTAGTATAAAGGGAATCATACATGCAATCTCATCCAGCGCCGTGGCAACGAACCAGGAGATCTTCCTCTCGGCCATCTTGGATCTTAGAGCGGTCATCTTGTCCTGCCAGGTCAGACCTGGAACAGAGGAGGACCTGGATTAACTGTGAACCATTGATGAGGAAGATGTCATCATGCCATCATCACTGCTCAACAAAATCCTTTCTGTATCAATACATTGTACACACATGTACAGCTACTACCTTTCAACCAATCACAAGATAGGATACATAACACCTCTACAATGTTGAATAGGTCAATAATGCATTTGTTTCATGTATTTGACATAGACCAACTGCTCCAAGTGGTACTACCGACCGGTGAACCCCAGGCCCAGGGTGATGAGCTGAGTGGAGGGTCTGGTTGGACGGTCCATCCAGATGGCATCTATCAGGTTGTCCTGAACAGCCACCAGGGAGTGGCCTGCACTGGCCAGGGCCTTAGACATGTTCTTCCACTGGTCTGGATGGAACAACCGACAGGTCATGTAATGATAGAAAGCCAGGAACAAAATGGTAGATACTTAGTACTGTAAGTATAGTACACAACATTTAATTCATGTCATTCTATACATGTATAACGGGAGCAATCTGCGAATGTGTATTACATAATTATTACTGTGTTATTTTATATGATGTAAGAGATGTAGCGCTCTACTGACCAGCAGCAATGATCCAGGGGTCCACTCCTACTGTAGAGTTCTCAGGCAGAACACTGATCAGCCAGTCCTCCTGGCTAAGAGTCTCCTTCAGACCTGGTGACAGGAAAGACCCACAATGAACCATCAAATACGGACACATTTCAAAACACAGCAGACTGTCCCATGTGTAGTATGTCTTATCAAGAGAAGCATTGGCCAATCTATACTAAGGTGGTTAAGGGCAGTTGCTTTAAAGTTGGAACTTTAGATGCAGAAGAAACCAACTTCCACATATACTAGCTTCAACTAGGTGTCTTCAGATGCCATTTCAATTCAAGAACTAAGAGTGCTGCTGTTGTTGTTTACCCATCTTCATGAGGGTCCAGTTGTTGTCCATCTGCTGGCTGGCCTGGAGGAAGTACCGTCCGTCTGTCCACATGGCTGCATGCTTCTCTGTCACTATGGCCGTGCCTGGAGACATGTCATCAATCAATCAAGGCTACATATCTGTTCTCTGTCACTATGGCTGTACCTGTAGACATGTCGTCTTAATATCTGATTGTTAGTCATGTCTTTAGTTGTCACTATGCTACTGTTCAAAGCTTGTCAAGCAAGGCTACATAACTGTTCTCTGTTTCTATGGCCTTATTTCATTTGATTATCAATGTGTCCAATCTCTAACCCGAATTCAATAAGAGCAAAATGTCTGTCTTTATTGTTTATAGACGTCCTGTTCTTTCTTAGGGCGTTCACTGTTATAAGCAAGGTGTGCATTTATGGGAAATTGCAATACAACTGCCCTGGTATTGTATGAAGTGTGGATTTCATATGGTCTGACATTACCAAAGTTTTAATAATAGTTTGTCTTTGTGTATTCACTGGTGTTCTCAACATATCAACCTCCAAGGGAACTACAAGGGAACTAGATCCTGACACAAGTACACAGACACACACACACACAATACCTGCGGAGCCATTGAAGCCACAAATGAATTCACGTCTGCAGTCACATGGCGCGATGTATTCACTCTAACGAGAGAGAGAAAAATAGGAAAAAGAGAGAGAGACAGACCGAGAGAGAGAGAGACAG
>NW_028156660.1:0-53256 GCF_964263955.1 Coregonus lavaretus
ATTCCTTCCCATTCCTCTAACCACAGATCTAGGATCCTCCCTGTCCTCCTCCCTGGCCTCCTCTCTTACCAGTCTGTCCTCCTCCCTGCCCTCCTCCCTGTCCTCCTCTCTTACCAGTCTGACCTCCTCCCTGTCCTCCTCCCTGTCCTCCTCTCTTACCAGTCTGACCTCCTCCCTGTCCTCCTCCCTGGCCTCCTCCCTGCCCTCCTCCCTGCCCTCCTCCCTGCCCTCCTCCCTGTCCTCCTCCCTGGCCTCCTCCCTGCCCTCCTCCCTGCCCTCCTCCCTGCCCTCCTCCCTGGCCTCCTCCCTGGCCTCCTCTCTTACCAGTCTGACCTCCTCCCTGTCCTCCTCCCTGGCCTCCTCTCTTACCAGTCTGACCTCCTCCCTGTCCTCCTCCCTGGCCTCCTCTCTTACCAGTCTGCCCTCCTCCCTGGCCTCCTCTCTTACCAGTCTGCCCTCCTCCCTGTCCTCCTCCCTGGCCTCCTCTCTTACCAGTCTGCCCTCCTCCCTGTCCTCCTCCCTGGCCTCCTCTCTTACCAGTCTGCCCTCCTCCCTGGCCTCCTCTCTTACCAGTCTGCCCTCCTCCCTGCCCTCCTCCCTGTCCTCCCTGTCCTCCTCCCTGCCCTCCTCCCTGGCCTCCTCCCTGGCCTCCTCTCTTACCAGTCTGTCCAGGCTGGTGCCAGTGGCGGTGGTGGGTCTCTCCTCTGGGCTGTAGGGTCTGAAGCGGGCGTTGAAGACATCAGAGATCCCCCTGGCTGATCTGCTGCTGGGCTGACCACACCCCTGGAACACCTGAAAAAACACACCCAGGTAACGTACTGTGGAGAACACTAACCTACTTTACAATTAGCCAGGTAGGACAGAGATACCACAGAGAGACATACCCAGTTAACTTCCTGTGGAGAACACTAACCTACTTTACAATTAGCCAGGTAGGACTGAGATACCACAGAGAGACACACCCAGTTAACTTCCTGTGGAGAACACTAACCTACTTTACAATTAGCCAGGTAGGACAGAGATACCACAGAGAGACACACCCAGTTAACTTCCTGTGGAGAACACTAACCTACTTTCCAATTAGCCAGGTAGGACAGAGATACCACAGAGAGACACACCCAGTTAACTTCCTGTGGAGAACACTAACCTACTTTCCAATTAGCCAGGTAGGACTGAGATACCACAGAGAGACACACCCAGTTAACTTCCTGTGGAGAACACTAACCTACTTTCCAATTAGCCAGGTAGGACAGAGATACCACAGAGAGACACACCCAGTTAACTTCCTGTGGAGAACACTAACCTACTTTACAATTAGCCAGGTAGGACAGAGATACCACAGAGAGACACACCCAGTTAACTTCCTGTGGAGAACACTAACCTACTTTCCAATTAGCCAGGTAGGACTGAGATACCACAGAGAGACACACCCAGTTAACTTCCTGTGGAGAACACTAACCTACTTTCCAATTAGCCAGGTAGGACTGAGATACCACAGAGAGACACACCCAGGTAACTTCCTGTGGAGAACACTAACCTACTTTCCAATTAGCCAGGTAGGACAGAGATACCACAGAGAGACACACCCAGTTAACTTCCTGTGGAGAACACTAACCTACTTTCCAATTAGCCAGGTAGGACAGAGATACCACAGAGAGACACACCCAGTTAACTTCCTGTGGAGAACACTAACCTACTTTCCAATTAGCCAGGTAGGACTGAGATACCACAGATGTGCAGTAGTCCTATCGAGGAGTCTTGTTATCTAAGAGGGATTAATACAATGTCATCCTCAACTCATCTCAACTCATCAAACGTTAACCAATCTGACAATAATAGCCCAGAACCATTCAGTAGACCTACAGCCCAGAACCATTCAGTAGACCTACAGCCCAGAACCATTCAGTAGACCTACAGCCCAGAACCATTCAGTAGACCTACAGCCCAGAACCATTCAGTAGACGTACAGCCCAGCACCATTCAGTAGACCTACAGCCCAGAACCATTCAGTAGTCTGGTCTGGTCTGCCCCAGATTATAATGGACCACTTTAATCAAGTCAAATGTAAATTATTTGCCACATGCGCCGAATACAACAGGTGTAGACCTTACAGTGAAATGATTACTGACAAGCTCTTAACCAGTTTTAAGAAAAATAAGTGTTAAGTAAAAAATAGATAAGTAAAAAATAAATGCAAATAGTCCGGGTAGCTATGATTAGCTGTTCTGGAGTCTTATGGCTTGGGGGTAGAAGCTGTTGAGAAGCCTTTTGGACCTAGACTCGGCGCTCCGGTACCGCTTGCCATGTGGTAGCAGAGAGAACAGTCTATGACTAGGGTGACTGGAGTCTTTGACAATTTTTAGGGCCTTCCTCTGACACCGCCTGGTATAGAGGTCCTGGATGGCAGGAGGCTTGGCTTGGTGATGTACTGGGCCGTACGCACTACCCTCTGTAGTGCCTTGCGGTCGGAGGCCGAGCAGTTGCCATACCAGGCAGTGATGCAACCAGTCAGGATGCTCTCGATGGTGCAGCTGTATAACTTTTTGAGGATCTGAGTACTGATATGACGTGCTTTATACAGGAGTTGTTAATGTGGCTGATACTGTGTGTTGAATAGGATTTTGAGGATGAGGACATTCCATTTATTTCTGTCACTGGTGGGTGCCAGAAGGTCTGCGGGCCAAGAAGGCTGGGGGGGGGGGGGGGGGGGGGGGGGGGGCACTGATGTTTATTCCAGAATGAGTAAGTGATGTAATGTCCTGACTAGGGTGCAAGATGATACCATCTAGGGTGATACTATTGTGGTTGGGAGCGACACCCAATAATGGTTGGCAACTGTTGGGTAGAAGTAGCTTGCAAAGCAGTATATAAACTGAGAGATTTTGTATGCCTATCATTCAAATATCAAGGGGCAACTGGCGTGCAGCTTGCTATGTTGAATCCGGTACTGTATATATTAAATACATGTATCAACTCTCCATCTAAGTGTGTAACTATTTTCTTGCATCCTGAATTCCTTGATACCAGAGAACTCACCATAACAGAGGGACCCATGTCAAATCTTTTCAGTCTCCTGAGGGGGAATAGGCTTTGTCGTGCCCTCTTCACGACTGTCTTGGTGTGTTTGGACCATGTTAGTTTGTTGGTGATGTGGACACCAAGGAACTTGAAGCTCTCAACCTGCTCCACTACAGCCCCGTCGATGAGAATGGGGGCGTGCTCAGTCCTCTTTTTTTTCCTGTAATCCACAATCATCTCCTTTGTCTTGATCACGTTGAGGGAGAGGTTGTCTCACGTTGAGGGAAAGGCCACGTCTCTGACCTCCTCCCTATAGGCTGTCTCGTCGTTGTCGGTGATCAGGCCTACCACCGTTGTGTCGTCGGAAAACTTAATGATGGTGTTGAAGTCGTGCCTGGCCATGCAGTCATGGGTGAACAGGGAGTACAGGAGGGGACTGAGCACGCACCCCTGAGGGGCCCCCCGTGTTGAGGATCAGCATGGCAGATGTGTTGTTACCTACCCTTACCACCTGGGGGCGGCCCGTCAGGAAGTCCAGGATCCAGTTGCAGAGGGAGGTGTTTAGTCCCAGGGTCCTTAGCTTAGTGATGAGCTTTGAGGGCACTATGGTGTTGAACGCTGAGCTGTAGTCAATGAACAGCATTCTCACATAGGTGTTCCTTTTGTCCAGGTGGGAAAGGGCAGTGTGGAGTGCAATAGAGATTGCATCATCTGTTGGGGTGATATGCGAATTGGAGTGGGTCTAGGGTTTCTGGGATAATGGTGTTGATGTGAGCCATGACCAGCCTTTCAAAGCACTTCATGGCTACAGACGTCAGTGCTACGGGTCGGTAGTCATTTAGGCAGGTTACCTTAATGTTCATGTGCTGCATGGCTCTGATGACAAGGATCTGTCTTTTCTCTGACGCTCGCCTCCTCTTCACCATGATTACAATGCTGCCATTTTCTCTGACGCTCGCCTCCTCTTCACCATGATTACAATGCTGCCATTTTCTCTGACGCTCTCCTCCTCTTCACCATGATTACAATGCTGCCATTTTCTCTGACGCTCGCCTCCTCTTCACCATGATTACAATGCTGCCATTTTCTCTGACGCTCTCCTCCTCTTCACCATGATTACAATGCTGCCATTTTCTCTGACGCTCGCCTCCTCTTCACCATGATTACAATGCTGCCATTTTCTCTGACGCTCGCCTCCTCTTCACCATGATTACAATGCTGCCATTTTCTCTGACGCTCTCCTCCTCTTCACCATGATTACAATGCTGCCATTTTCTCTGACGCTCTCCTCCTCTTCACCATGATTACAATGCTGCCATTTTCTCTGACGCTCTCCTCCTCTTCACCATGATTACAATGCTGCCATTTTCTCTGACGCTCTCCTCCTCTTCACCATGATTACAATGCTGCCATTTTCTCTGACGCTCTCCTCCTCTTCACCATGATTACAATGCTGCCATTTTCTCTGACGCTCGCCTCCTCTTCACCATGATTACAATGCTGCCATTTTCTCTGACGCTCGCCTCTTCTTCACCATGATTACAATGCTGCCATTTTCTCTGACGCTCTCCTCCTCTTCACCATGATTACAATGCTGCCATTTTCTCTGACGCTCTCCTCCTCTTCACCATGATTACAATGCTGCCATTTTCTCTGACGCTCTCCTCCTCTTCACCATGATTACAATGCTGCCATTTTCTCTGACGCTCTCCTCCTCTTCACCATGATTACAATGCTGCCATTTTCTCTGACGCTCTCCTCCTCTTCACCATGATTACAATGCTGCCATTTTCTCTGACGCTCTCCTCCTCTTCACCATGATTACAATGCTGCCATTTTCTCTGACGCTCTCCTCCTCTTCACCATGATTACAATGCTGCCATTTTCTCTGACGCTCTCCTCCTCTTCACCATGATTACAATGCTGCCATTTTCTCTGACGCTCTCCTCCTCTTCACCATGATTACAATGCTGCCATTTTCTCTGACGCTCGCCTCCTCTTCACCATGATTACAATGCTGCCATTTTCTCTGACGCTCTCCTCCTCTTCACCATGATTACAATGCTGCCATTTTCTCTGACGCTCGCCTCCTCTTCACCATGATTACAATGCTGCCATTTTCTCTGACGCTCGCCTCCTCTTCACCATGATTACAATGCTGCCATTTTCTCTAACGCTCTCCTCCTCTTCACCATGATTACAATGCTGCCATTTTCTCTGACGCTCGCCTCATATTCACCATGATTACAATGCTGCCATTTTCTCTGACGCTCTCCTCCTCTTCACCATGATTACAATGCTGCCATTTTCTCTGACGCTCTCCTCCTCTTCACCATGATTACAATGCTGCCATTTTCTCTGACGCTCTCCTCCTTTTCACCATGATTACAATGCTGCCATTTTCTCTGACGCTCTCCTCCTCTTCACCATGATTACAATGCTGCCATTTTCTCTGACGCTCTCCTCCTCTTCACCATGATTACAATGCTGCCATTTTCTCTGACGCTCTCCTCCTCTTCACCATGATTACAATGCTGCCATTTTCTCTGACGCTCTCCTCCTCTTCACCATGATTACAATGCTGCCATTTTCTCTGACGCTCGCCTCATATTCACCATGATTACAATGCTGCCATTTTCTCTGACGCTCGCCTCATATTCACCATGATTACAATGCTGCCATTTTCTCTGACGCTCTCCTCCTCTTCACCATGATTACAATGCTGCCATTTTCTCTGACGCCTGCCTCCTCTTCACCATGATTACAATGCTGCCATTTTCTCTGACGCTCTCCTCCTCTTCACCATGATTACAATGCTGCCATTTTCTCTGACGCCTGCCTCCTCTTCACCATGATTACAATGCTGCCATTTTCTCTGACGCTCTCCTCCTCTTCACCATGATTACAATGCTGCCATTTTCTCTGACGCCTGCCTCCTCTTCACCATGATTACAATGCTGCCATTTTCTCTGACGCTCTCCTCCTCTTCACCATGATTACAATGCTGCCATTTTCTCTGACGCTCGCCTCCTCTTCACCATGATTACAATGCTGCCATTTTCTCTGACGCTCTCCTCCTCTTCACCATGATTACAATGCTGCCATTTTCTCTGACGCTCTCCTCCTCTTCACCATGATTACAATGCTGCCATTTTCTCTGACGCTCTCCTCCTCTTCACCATGATTACAATGCTGCCATTTTCTCTGACGCTCTCCTCCTCTTCACCATGATTACAATGCTGCCATTTTCTCTGACGCTCTCCTCCTCTTCACCATGATTACAATGCTGCCATTTTCTCTGAAGCTCTCCTCCTCTTCACCATGATTACAATGCTGCCATTTTCTCTGAAGCTCTCCTCCTCTTCACCATGATTACAATGCTGCCATTTTCTCTGACGCTCTCCTCCTCTTCACCATGATTACAATGCTGCCATTTTCTCTGACGCTCTCCTCCTCTTCACCATGATTACAATGCTGCCATTCTGGAGGGTGTTTAAGGAGCAAGGTGATCTCCTCAGGAATACAGCAATACAGGGTTACACACTAATCTCAATGTTTTACCATGAATACAGCCATACACACTAATCTCAATGTTTTACCATGAATACAGCCATACATACAACAGGAACAGGGGAGGAGGGGCAGGATGAATGAGGGAGGAGGGAGAGGAAGGAACGGGAAGGAGAGGAGGAAGGAACAGGGGAGGAGAGGATGAAGGACCAGGGGAGGAGAGGAGGAAGGAACAGGGGAGGAGAGGAGGAAGGAACAGGGGAGGAGAGGAGGAAGGACTGGGGAGGAGGAAGGAACGGGGAGGAGGGGAGGAAGGAATGGGGAGGAGGGGAGGAAGGAACGGGGAGGAGAGGAGGAACGGGGAGGAGGGGAGGAAGGAACGGGGCAGAGAGGAGGAAGGAACGGGGCGGAGAGGAGGAAGGAATGGGGAGGAGAGGAGGAAGGAACGGGAGGAGAGGAGGAAGGAACAGGGGAGGAGAGGAGGAACGGGGAGGAGGGGAGGAAGGAACGGGGCAGAGAGGAGGAAGGAACGGGGCGGAGAGGAGGAAGGAACAGGGGAGGAGAGGAGGAAGGACTGGGGAGGAGGAAGGAACGGGGAGGAGGGGAGGAAGGAATGGGGAGGAGGGGAGGAAGGAACGGGGAGGAGAGGAGGAACGGGGAGGAGGGGAGGAAGGAACAGGGCAGAGAGGAGGAAGGAACGGGGCGGAGAGGAGGAAGGAACAGGGGAGGAGAGGAGGAAGGACTGGGGAGGAGGAAGGAACGGGGAGAAGGGGAGGAAGGAATGGGGAGGAGGGGAGGAAGGAACGGGGAGGAGAGGAGGAACGGGGAGGAGGGGAGGAAGGAACGGGGCAGAGAGGAGGAAGGAACAGGGGAGGAGAGGAGGAAGGACTGGGGAGGAGGAAGGAACGGGGAGGAGGGGAGGAAGGAATGGGGAGGAGGGGAGGAAGGAACGGGGAGGAGAGGAGGAACGGGGAGGAGGGGAGGAAGGAACGGGGCAGAGAGGAGGAAGGAACAGGGGAGGAGAGGAGGAAGGACTGGGGAGGAGGAAGGAACGGGGAGGAGGGGAGGAAGGAATGGGGAGGAGGGGAGGAAGGAACGGGGAGGAGAGGAGGAACGGGGAGGAGGGGAGGAAGGAACGGGGCAGAGAGGAGGAAGGAACGGGGCGGAGAGGAGGAAGGAATGGGGAGGAGAGGAGGAAGGAACGGGAGGAGAGGAGGAAGGAACAGGGGAGGAGAGGAGGAACGGGGAGGAGGGGAGGAAGGAACGGGGCAGAGAGGAGGAAGGAACGGGGCGGAGAGGAGGAAGGAACGGGGGAGGAGAGGAGGAAGGAACGGGGAGGAGAGGAGGAGAGGAGGAAGGAACGGGGAGGAGAGGAGGAAGGAACGGAGGAGGAGGGGAGGAGGAATGGGAAGCGATCCACTGCTGGATAACACACAGCATCTAACTCCTCAGAAACACGGGTCTGTTCTTGGAACAGCTTGAAGCTCAGTCATGTCGTGTTTTATACTACACTGGGCCTCGTTCAGCAGCATGGGGATTTGGAAACCATTTCCAACACAGGATTAACGGGTTGGGGTTTGAGAGAAATATTACGAAACCATTAGGACTTTCTGAAACACCATCACATTGACCGTGGACTTAACTCACCCTGTCTGACTTAAATACTATGCATTCTAGACACAAGGCCAATGGACACCAGGGGGTCTGCTGTTCCAAGAGGCTGAACCTATTGAACGGAACTTTACTGAATGTAAAGAAGTGGTTCTGCTATGGAATTCTAAATACCAAGGTAGATAGTACTGAGTGTTATGGTCATGTCCTGACAGTTTAAATATTTGTCCAGAATGGGCCTGATAATACAAGCTTCTCTTTAAACAAAACATACAGTGGGGAATTTTTTTTATTTAGTCAGCCACCAATTGTGCAAGTTCTCCCACTTAAAAAGATGAGAGAGGCCTGTCATGTTCATCATAGGTACACGTCAACTATGACAGACAAAATGAGAAAATAAAATCCAGAAAATCACATTGTAGGATTTTTAATGAATTTATTTGCAAATTATGGTGGAAAATAAGTATTTGGTCACCTACAAACAAGCAAGATTTCTGGCTCTCACAGACCTGTAACTTCTTCTTTAAGAGGCTCCAAGCTTCTATACTATTATATACTATATTCTATACAATACAAGCTTCTATACTATTATATACTATATTCTATACAATACAAGCTTCTCTTTAAACAAAACATACCCAGTACTTTACGAACAGAGAGTTTGTCAACAAAGAGAACATTTCAAAGTTATAATTACTATGATAAATTGTCCAACTGTATCGTCAGGATAGAAGCAGTCTATATGATAAATAATCCGTAGCACTAATTAAACATTAACAGGTCTAGCATAGAGCCCTGGGGAACACCATGTTTTAACGTTGAAGTTTAAATCTCTGTCTCACCATTTAAAGCTTCCACAATGTAGAGAAAGGATCAACTGTCATCATGTTGTCTTTACCTTAGCTGAAACTGTCTTGCTGTTGTCTTTACCTTAGCTGAAACTGTCTCGCTGTTGTCTTTACCTTAGCTGAAACGGTCTCGCTGTTGTCTTTACCTTAGCTGAAACTGTCTTGCTGTTGTCTTTACCTTAGCTGAAACTGTCATACTGTTGTCTTTACCTTAGCTGAAACTGTCATCCTGTTGTCTTTACCTTAGCTGAAACTGTCATACTGTTGTCTTTACCTTAGCTGAAACTGTCATACTGTTGTCTTTACCTTAGCTGAAACTGTCATACTGTTGTCTTTACCTTAGCTGAAACTGTCTCGCTGTTGTCTTTACCTTAGCTGAAACTGTCTCGCTGTTGTCTTTACCTTAGCTGAAACTGTCATGCTGTTGTCTTTACCTTTGCTGAAACTGTCATACTGTTGTCTTTACCTTAGCTGAAACTGTCTCGCTGTTGTCTTTACCTTAGCTGAAACTGTCATGCTGTTGTCTTTACCTTAGCTGAAACTGTCATACTGTTGTCTTTACCTTAGCTGAAACTGTCTTGCTGTTGTCTTTACCTTAGCTGAAACTGTCATACTGTTGTCTTTACCTTAGCTGAAACTGTCATACTGTTGTCTTTACCTTAGCTGAAACTGTCATACTGTTGTCTTTACCTTAGCTGAAACTGTCTTGCTGTTGTCTTTACCTTAGCTGAAACTGTCATACTGTTGTCTTTACCTTAGCTGAAACTGTCATGCTGTTGTCTTTACCTTAGCTGAAACTGTCTTGCTGTTGTCTTTACCTTAGCTGAATCTGTCATGCTGTTGTCTTTACCTTAGCTGAAACTGTCTCGCTGTTGTCTTTACCTTAGCTGAAACTGTCATACTGTTGTCTTTACCTTAGCTGAAACTGTCTTGCTGTTGTCTTTACCTTAGCTGAAACTGTCATGCTGTTGTCTTTACCTTAGCTGAAACTGTCATGCTGTTGTCTTTACCTTAGCTGAAACTGTCATCATGTTGTCTTTACCTTGGCTGAAACTGTCATACTGTTGTCTTTACCTTAGCTGAAACTGTCTTGCTGTTGTCTTTACCTTAGCTGAAACTGTCTTGCTGTTGTCTTTACCTTAGCTGAAACTGTCATCATGTTGTCTTTACCTTAGCTGAAACTGTCTTGCTGTTGTCTTTACCTTAGCTGAAACTGTCATACTGTTGTCTTTACCTTAGCTGAAACTGTCATACTGTTGTCTTTACCTTAGCTGAAACTGTCATGCTGTTGTCTTTACCTTAGCTGAAACTGTCATCATGTTGTCTTTACCTTAGCTGAAACTGTCATACTGTTGTCTTTACCTTAGCTGAAACTGTCATGCTGTTGTCTTTACCTTAGCTGAAACTGTCTTGCTGTTGTCTTTACCTTAGCTGAAACTGTCATGCTGTTGTCTTTACCTTAGCTGAAACTGCCATGCTGTTTTCTTGCATGGTCATGATGGCTTCAGAGATCTTGACATCTATTGGTTCTATGATGGCTTCGATGTTGAAGGGTCCCTCCAGCCGGTCAGCTACCAGCAACATGGCGTCTGTCACAACACACAGGAGAGAGAGGAGACATTAGATCTGACAGACCACACACACACAGACACACAACCAGACACACAACCACACAACCACACACACAGACACACAACCAGACACACAACCAGACACACAACCAGACAACCACACTCACAGACACACAACCACACACAGACACACAACCACACACAGACACACAACCAGACACAGACACACAACCAGACACAGACACACAACCACACACACACACACAGACACACAACCACACACAGACACACAACCAGACACAGACACACAACCAGACACAGACACACAACCACACACAGATACACACAACCAGACAACCACACAACCAGACACACAACCACACACAGACACACAACCACACACAGGCACACAACCAGACACACAACCAGACAACCACACAACCAGACACACAACCACACAACCACACACAGACACACAACCAGACACAGACACACAACCAGACACAGACACACAACCACACACACAGACACACAACCACACACAGACACACAACCAGACACAGACACACAACCAGACACATACACACAACCACACACACAGACACACAACCACACACAGACACACAACCAGACACAGACACACAACCAGACACATACACACAACCACACAGACACACAACCAGACACAGACACACAACCAGACACAGACACACAACCAGACACACAGACACACAACCACACACAGACACACAACCAGACACAGACACACAACCAGACACACAACCACACAACCAGACACACAGATCTTCTCCAGGGACTGTGAACTCAGTAAGGGTATAGAGAACATCAAAGAGTAATTGTTAATTCAACAGCCTCCTAATTAACACGAAGAAGAAAGACAAATAGTCAGTCACTCTCTAGTAAAACAGCTGAGAAGACAGTACCAATCGCTGTGAGGACATGAAGACAGCAGACAAGCTGTTATTCGCTGTGAGCAGTTAAAAGCTGCATTTCCTTTACTCTCCGTGTTTGCCAGGAATTCCTGACAGAACATGCACCATTTTGTCTCGCCTCTCTTCTCCAATTCATTCCATTTCCCGGCTGTAGACGGCGGCTGCACCAGTCAGTATCTCACTGCCACATTCATCTGATCCTATGGATGGTGCCGACGCCAACACAGTCAGCCAAGCTTCCCCTCTATTCCACCCTAATATAACATTTGACATTTGACCTTTTAGTCATTTTAGCAGATGCTCTTATCCAGAGCGACTTACAGTTAGTGAGTGCGTACATTATTTATTTATTTTTTCATACTAGCCCCCAAGTGGGAAGCGAACCCACAACCCTGGCGTTGTAAAAACGCCATGCTCTACCAACTGAGCTACATCCCTGCCGGCCCCCATGGGTCTCTCCCGGTTGCGGCCGGCTACGACAGAGCTTGACCCAGAGCCAGTCCACAGCTGAGCTACATCCCTGCCGGCCCCCATGGGTCTCTCCCGGTCGCGGCCGGCTACGACAGAGCTTGACCCAGAGCCAGTCCACAGCTGTATTAATATGATCAATATGGTAACATACCACATACAGTGTCTATAGGGGGAGCGTCAAAACAAAAGTTACCATTATTCTCGATGCTCTGATGACGTAATTAACGCGGACCACGTAGACAGAGAGGTGCTGAAGTCTCACTGCTCCATCAGCATCTCAGCCTGCCTAAGAAATGAACGCTGAATCAGGTTATATACACCTCTATGACTCCTACATCTCTTAGTAGGCTGGTTTGTCTTCCAAAAGGCAGCACTTCCTGTCAAACCGTCTGTCTGAAATACACCTCTATACATGGTACATCCTGTCAAACTGTCTGTCTGAAATACACCTCTATACATGGTACATCCTGTCAAACCGTCTGTCTGAAATACACCTCTATACATGGTACGTCCTGTCAAACCGTCTGTCTGAAATACACCTCTATACATGGTACATCCTGTCAAACCGTCTGTCTGAAATACACCTCTATACATGGTACATCCTGTCAAACCGTCTGTCTGAAATACACCTCTATACATGGTACATCCTGTCAAACCGTCTGTCTGAAATATACCTCTATACATGGTACATCCTGTCAAACCGTCTGTCTGAAATATACATTTACATTACATTTTAGTCATTTAGCAGACGCTCTTAACCAGAGCGACTTACAGGAGCAATTAGGGTTAAGTGCCTTGCTCAAGGGCACATTAACGTCATTTAGCAGACGCTCTTAGCCAGAGCGACTCACAAATTGGTGCGTTCACCCTATAGCCAGTGGGATAACCACTTTACAATTTGGGGGGGGGGGGGGGGGGGGGGGTTAGAAGGAATACTTTATCCTATCCCAGGTATTCCTTAAAGAGGTGGGGTTTCAAATGTCTCCGGAAGGTGGTGAGTGACTCCGCTGTCCTGGCGTCGTGAGGGAGCTTGTTCCACCATTGGGGTGCCAGAGCAGCGAACAGTTTTGACTGGGCTGAGCGGGAGCTGTGCTTCCGCAGAGGAAGGGGAGCCAGCAGGCCAGAGGTGGATGAACGCAATGTCCTCGTTTGGGTGTAGGGACTGATCAGAGCCTGAAGGTACAGAGGTGCCGTTCCCCTCACTGCTCCATAGGCAAGCACCATGGTCTTGTAGCGGATGCGAGCTTCAACTGGAAGCCAGTGGAGTGTGCGGAGGAGGGGGGTGACGTGAGAGAACTTGGGAAGGTTGAACACCAGACGGGCTGCGGCATTCTGGATGAGTTGTAGGGGTTTAATGGCACAGGCAGGGAGCCCAGCCAACAGCGAGTTGCAGTAGTCCAGACGGGAGATGACAAGTGCCTGGACCAGGACCTGCGCCGCTTCCTGTGTAAGGCAGGGTCGCACTCTCCGAATGTTGTAGAGCATGAACCTGCAGGAGCGGGTCACCGCCTTGATGTTGGCGGAGAACGACAGGGTGTTGTCCAGGGTCACGCCTAGGCTCTTCGCACTCTGGGAGGAGGACACAGCGGAGTTGTCAACCGTGATGGCGAGATCATGGAACGGGCAGTCCTTCCCCGGGAGGAAGAGCAGCTCCGTCTTGCCAGGGTTCAGCTTGAGGTGGTGATCCGTCATCCATACTGATATGTCTGCCAGACATGCAGAGATGCGATTCGCCACCTGGTTATCAGAAGGGGGAAAGGAGAAGATTAGTTGTGTATCGTCAGCGTAGCAATGATAGGAGAGACCATGTGAGGATATGACAGAGCCAAGTGACTTGGTGTATAGGGAGAAAAGGAGAGGGCCCAGAACCGATCCCTGGGGGACACCAGTGGTGAGAGCACGTGGTGCGGAGACAGCTTCCCGCCACGCCACTTGGTAGGAGCGACCGGTCAGGTAGGACGCAATCCAGGAGTGAGCCGCGCCGGAGATGCCCATCTCGGAGAGGGTGGAGAGGAGGATCTGATGGTTCACAGTATCAAAGGCAGCAGACAGGTCTAGAAGGACAAGAGCAGAGGAGAGAGAGTTAGCTTTAGCAGTGCGGAGAGTCTCCGTGACACAGAGAAGAGCAGTCTCAGTTGAATGACCAGTCCTGAAACCTGATTGGTTTGGATCAAGAAGGTCATTCTGAGAGAGATAGCAAGAGAGTTGGCTAAAGACGGCACGCTCAATAGTTTTGGAAAGAAAAGAAAGAAGGGATACTGGTCTGTAGTTGTTGACATCAGTGGGGTCGAGTGTTGGTTTTTTGAGGAGGGGAGCAACTCTCGCTCTCTTGAAGACGGAAGGGACATGGCCAGCGGTCAAGGATGAGTTGATCAGCGAGGTGAGGTAGGGGAGAAGGTCACCGGAGATGGTCTGGAGAAGGGAGGAGGGGATGGGGTCAAGCGGGCAGGTTGTTGGGCGGCCTGCAGTCACAAGTCGCAGGATTTTATCTGGAGAGAGAGGGGAGAAAGAAGTCAAAGCATAGGGTAGGGCAGTGTGAGCAGGACCAGCAGTGTTATTAGACTTAACAAACGAGGATCGGATGTCGTCAACCTTCTTTTCAAAGTGGTTGACGAAGTCATCCACAGAGAGAGAGGAGGTGGGGGGGGGGGGAGGAGGATTCAGGAGGGAGGAAAATGTGGCAAAGAGCTTCCTAGGGTTAGAGGCAGATGCTTGGAATTTAGAGTGGTAGAAGGTGGCCTTAGCAGCAGAAACAGATGAAGAAAATGTAGAGAGGAGGGAGTGAAAAGATGCCAGGTCGGTAGGGAGTTTAGTTTTCTTCCATTTCCGCTCCGCTGCCCGGAGCTCTGTTCTGTGAGCTCGCAGTGAGTCATCAAGCCACGGAGCTGGGGGGGAGGACCGAGCCGGCCGGGAGGATAGGGGACACAGAGAGTCAAAGGATGCAGAAAGGGAGGAGAGGAGGGTTGAGGAGGCAGAATCAGGAGATTGGAGGGAGAAGGATTGAGCAGAGGGAAGAGATGATAGGATGGAAGAGGAGAGAGTAGTGGGAGAGAGAGAGCGAAGGTTGCGGCGGCGCATTACCATCTGTGTAGGGGCAGAGTGAGTAGTGTGGGAGGAGAGCGAGAGAGAAAAGGAAACAAAGTAGTGGTCGGAGACTTGGAGGGGAGTTGCAGTGAGATTAGTAGAGGAGCAGCATCTAGTGAAGATGAGGTCAAGCGTATTGCCTGCCTTGTGAGTAGGGGGGGACGGTGAGAGGGTGAGGTCAAAAGAGGAGAGGAGTGGAAAGAAGGAGGCAGAGAGAAATGAGTCAAACGTGGACATAGGGAGGTTGAAATCCCCCAAAACTGTGAGGGGTGAGCCATCCTCAGGAAAGGAACTTATCAAGGCGTCAAGCTCGTTGATGAACTCTCCAAGGGAACCTGGAGGGCGATAGATGACAAGGATATTAAGCTTAAATGGGTTAGTGACTGTGACAGCATGGAATTCAAATGAGGAGATAGACAGATGGGTTAGGGGAAAAATTGAGAATGTCCACTTGGGAGAGATGAGGATTCCTGTACCACCACCCCTCTGACCAGATGCTCTCGGGGTATGCGAGAACACATGGTCAGACGAGGAGAGAGCAGTAGGAGTAGCCGTGTTTTCAGTGGTGATCCATGTTTCCGTCAGCGCCAGGAAGTCGAGGGACTGGAGGTTGGCATAGGCTGGGATGAAGTCAGCTTTGTTGGCAGCAGAACGGCAGTTCCAGAGGCTGCCTGCGACCTGGAACTCCAGGTGAGGGGTGCGAGCAGGGACCACCAGGTTGGAGAGGCAGCAGCCGCGCGATGTTGTGCGTTGTTTGTGTAGCCTGTGCAGAGACGAGAGAACAGGGATAGGCAGAGGCATAGTTGACAGGCTGTAGCAAATGGCTACAAAAATGCAGAGGAGATCGGAATGAAATGAGCTAAGCATCTGGGAGAGGAGAGAGGGGGGCCTCCCTCACCAAAAACTTCTACCTCAGAAACTAAAATTGTTTCACTGAACAGTTGTTCAATGTTTAAAGGAATAAACTCAAACCCACTTTATTCAGCTAGC
This sequence comes from Coregonus lavaretus, assembly GCF_964263955.1. NCBI lineage: Eukaryota > Metazoa > Chordata > Actinopteri > Salmoniformes > Salmonidae > Coregonus > Coregonus lavaretus. Next base: position 16,057 of record NW_028156660.1, read on the forward strand.
CAACTATGACACCATAGCTGACTAGCATGCTAGCATCCAATAACACACAGTTTAACACACAGTTAAGCACAAATACTCACAACAAACCACCAATAGTGTGTTAACTAGCTAACCAGCATCCAGTAACACACAGCCAAGCACAAACACTTGGTCACAGCAAACCACCAATAGTGTGATAACACACTAAACAGATCATTCGTGTCTGTGTCAAGTTCCTTTCATGACGCAGCAATGATTCAACATTGGCTAGCTAGGACAAGTATATTGTAATTAGCTGCTACCGTACCGTTCGCTGGTCGTGCTGGGTAGCTAGGTCGTGCTGGGTAGCTAGCAATGGCCACTGTGTTGGCTTTGTTTTAAGAACGGCTAGCTAGCTAGCTTCGTGCTACACCCGGCACACAATGGCTACTGTGTTGACTGACTCTGTTCGAAAAAACGGCTAATTAGCTCGCTTCGTGCTACAGCCGGCACGGCGGAAGACACTGCCAAGACACAGTAGCTACCCACGATACCTAGCTATGACGCCGTAACTGACTAGCAAGCTAGCATCCATTAACACACAATTAGCACCAATACTTGGTTACAACAAACTGCCAAGAGTGTGTTAGCACACTAAACAGATGATTCATGTCCGTGTCTAGTTCCTTACATAACGCAGAACGCAGCAAAAATTAAACGTTGGCTAGAAGCACATTTAACAGTGGGACAGCTAATCGTTACCAGTAGCTACCCGCTAGCTAGCTAGCCTCGTGCTTCGATACTAACCTACAATAACCTACGGAAACCTACAACAACAACAATACTAACCTATAATAAATACAATACCTAACTACAACTAACTACCAACCTACGATCTAATGCATGGTTAAGCTATACTCAACACCAAATGAGAAGTTTGCTTACCTCCAGCTAGAGAGCTAGAGAAAAACACGTCCTCTCCCGACTGCTGCTCCCGACTGCTCTATACATGGTACGTCCTGGTACGTCCTGTCAAACCGTCTGTCTGAAATACACCTCTGGTACATCCTGTCAAACCATCTGTCTGAAATACACCTCTATACATGGTACATCCTGTCAAACCATCTGTCTGAAATACACCTCTGGTACATCCTGTCAAACCATCTGTCTGAAATACACCTCTATACATGGTACATCCTGTCAAACCGTCTGTCTGAAATACACCTCTATACATGGTACATCCTGTCAAACCGTCTGTCTGAAATACACCTCTGGTACATCCTGTCAAACCATCTGTCTGAAATACACCTCTATACATGGTACATCCTGTCAAACCGTCTGTCTGAAATACACCTCTATACATGGTACATCCTGTCAAACCGTCTGTCTGAAATACACCTCTATACATGGTACATCCTGTCAAACCGTCTGTCTGAAATACACCTCTATACATGGTACATCCTGTCAAACCGTCTGTCTGAAATACACCTCTATACATGGTACATCCTGTCAAACCGTCTGTCTGAAATACACCTCTATACATGGTACATCCTGTCAAACCATCTGTCTGAAATACACCTCTATACATGGTACATCCTGTCAAACCGTCTGTCTGAAATACACCTCTATACATGGTACATCCTGTCAAACTGTCTGTCTGAAATACACCTCTATACATGGTACGTCCTGTCAAACCGTCTGTCTGAAATACACCTCTATACATGGTACATCCTGTCAAACCGTCTGTCTGAAATACACCTCTATACATGGTACATCCTGTCAAACCGTCTGTCTGAAATACACCTCTATACATGGTACATCCTGTCAAACCATCTGTCTGAAATACACCTCTATACATGGTACATCCTGTCAAACCGTCTGTCTGAAATACACCTCTATACATGGTACATCCTGTCAAACCGTCTGTCTGAAATACACCTCTATACATGGTACATCCTGTCAAACCGTCTGTCTGAAATACACCTCTATACATGGTACATCCTGTCAAACCGTCTGTCTGAAATACACCTCTATACATGGTACATCCTGTCAAACCGTCTGTCTGAAATACACCTCTATACATGGTACATCCTGTCAAACCGTCTGTCTGAAATACACCTCTATACATGGTACATCCTGTCAAACCGTCTGTCTGAAATACACCTCTATACATGGTACATCCTGTCAAACCATCTGTCTGAAATACACCTCTATACATGGTACATCCTGTCAAACCGTCTGTCTGAAATACACCTCTATACATGGTACATCCTGTCAAACCGTCTGTCTGAAATATACCTCTATACATGGTACATCCTGTCAAACCGTCTGTCTGAAATACACCTCTATACATGGTACGTCCTGTCAAACCGTCTGTCTGAAATATACCTCTATACATGGTACGTCCTGTCAAACCGTCTGTCTGAAATACACCTCTGGTACATCCTGTCAAACCATCTGTCTGAAATACACCTCTATACATGGTACATCCTGTCAAACCGTCTGTCTGAAATACACCTCTATACATGGTACATCCTGTCAAACCGTCTGTCTGAAATACACCTCTATACATGGTACATCCTGTCAAACCGTCTGTCTGAAATATACCTCTATACATGGTACGTCCTGTCAAACCGTCTGTCTGAAATACACCTCTATACATGGTACATCCTGTCAAACCGTCTGTCTGAAATACATCTCTATACATGGTACATCCTGTCAAACCGTCTGTCTGAAATACACCTCTATACATGGTACATCCTGTCAAACCGTCTGTCTGAAATACACCTCTATACATGGTACATCCTGTCAAACCGTCTGTCTGAAATACACCTCTATACATGGTACATCCTGTCAAACCGTCTGTCTGAAATACACCTCTATACATGGTACATCCTGTCAAACCGTCTGTCTGAAATACACCTCTATACATGGTACATCCTGTCAAACCGTCTGTCTGAAATACACCTCTATACATGGTACATCCTGTCAAACCATCTGTCTGAAATACACCTCTATACATGGTACATCCTGTCAAACCGTCTGTCTGAAATACACCTCTATACATGGTACATCCTGTCAAACCGTCTGTCTGAAATACACCTCTATACATGGTACATCCTGTCAAACCGTCTGTCTGAAATACACCTCTATACATGGTACATCCTGTCAAACCGTCTGTCTGAAATACACCTCTATACATGGTACATCCTGTCAAACCGTCTGTCTGAAATACACCTCTATACATGGTACATCCTGTCAAACCGTCTGTCTGAAATACACCTCTATACATGGTACATCCTGTCAAACCGTCTGTCTGAAATACACCTCTATACATGGTACATCCTGTCAAACCGTCTGTCTGAAATACACCTCTATACATGGTACATCCTGTCAAACCGTCTGTCTGAAATACACCTCTATACATGGTACGTCCTGTCAAACCGTCTGTCTGAAATACACCTCTATACATGGTACATCCTGTCAAACCGTCTGTCTGAAATACACCTCTATACATGGTACATCCTGTCAAACCGTCTGTCTGAAATACACCTCTATACATGGTACATCCTGTCAAACCGTCTGTCTGAAATACACCTCTATACATGGTACATCCTGTCAAACCGTCTGTCTGAAATACACCTCTATACATGGTACATCCTGTCAAACCGTCTGTCTGAAATACACCTCTATACATGGTACATCCTGTCAAACCGTCTGTCTGAAATACACCTCTATACATGGTACATCCTGTCAAACCGTCTGTCTGAAATACACCTCTATACATGGTACATCCTGTCAAACCGTCTGTCTGAAATACACCTCTATACATGGTACATCCTGTCAAACCGTCTGTCTGAAATACACCTCTATACATGGTACATCCTGTCAAACCGTCTGTCTGAAATACACCTCTATACATGGTACATCCTGTCAAACCATCTGTCTGAAATACACCTCTATACATGGTACATCCTGTCAAACCGTCTGTCTGAAATACACCTCTATACATGGTACATCCTGTCAAACCGTCTGTCTGAAATATACCTCTATACATGGTACATCCTGTCAAACCATCTGTCTGAAATACACCTCTATACATGGTACGTCCTGTCAAACCGTCTGTCTGAAATATACCTCTATACATGGTACGTCCTGTCAAACCGTCTGTCTGAAATACACCTCTGGTACATCCTGTCAAACCATCTGTCTGAAATACACCTCTATACATGGTACATCCTGTCAAACCGTCTGTCTGAAATACACCTCTATACATGGTACATCCTGTCAAACCGTCTGTCTGAAATATACCTCTATACATGGTACGTCCTGTCAAACCGTCTGTCTGAAATACACCTCTATACATGGTACATCCTGTCAAACCGTCTGTCTGAAATACACCTCTATACATGGTACATCCTGTCAAACCGTCTGTCTGAAATACACCTCTATACATGGTACATCCTGTCAAACCGTCTGTCTGAAATACACCTCTATACATGGTACATCCTGTCAAACCGTCTGTCTGAAATACACCTCTATACATGGTACGTCCTGTCAAACCGTCTGTCTGAAATACACCTCTATACATGGTACGTCCTGTCAAACCGTCTGTCTGAAATACACCTCTATACATGGTACATCCTGTCAAACCGTCTGTCTGAAATACACCTCTATACATGGTACATCCTGTCAAACCGTCTGTCTGAAATACACCTCTATACATGGTACATCCTGTCAAACCGTCTGTCTGAAATACACCTCTATACATGGTACATCCTGTCAAACCGTCTGTCTGAAATACACCTCTATACATGGTACATCCTGTCAAACCGTCTGTCTGAAATACACCTCTATACATGGTACATCCTGTCAAACCGTCTGTCTGAAATACACCTCTATACATGGTACGTCCTGTCAAACCGTCTGTCTGAAATACACCTCTATACATGGTACGTCCTGTCAAACCGTCTGTCTGAAATACACCTCTATACATGGTACATCCTGTCAAACCGTCTGTCTGAAATACACCTCTATACATGGTACATCCTGTCAAACCGTCTGTCTGAAATACACCTCTATACATGGTACATCCTGTCAAACCGTCTGTCTGAAATACACCTCTATACATGGTACATCCTGTCAAACCGTCTGTCTGAAATACACCTCTATACATGGTACATCCTGTCAAACCGTCTGTCTGAAATACACCTCTATACATGGTACATCCTGTCAAACCGTCTGTCTGAAATACACCTCTATACATGGTACATCCTGTCAAACCGTCTGTCTGAAATACACCTCTATACATGGTACATCCTGTCAAACCGTCTGTCTGAAATACACCTCTATACATGGTACATCCTGTCAAACCGTCTGTCTGAAATACACCTCTATACATGGTACATCCTGTCAAACCGTCTGTCTGAAATACACCTCTATACATGGTACATCCTGTCAAACCGTCTGTCTGAAATACACCTCTATACATGGTACATCCTGTCAAACCATCTGTCTGAAATACACCTCTATACATGGTACGTCCTGTCAAACCGTCTGTCTGAAATACACCTCTATACATGGTACATCCTGTCAAACCGTCTGTCTGAAATACACCTCTATACATGGTACATCCTGTCAAACCGTCTGTCTGAAATACACCTCTATACATGGTACGTCCTGTCAAACCGTCTGTCTGAAATACACCTCTATACATGGTACATCCTGTCAAACCGTCTGTCTGAAATACACCTCTATACATGGTACATCCTGTCAAACCGTCTGTCTGAAATACACCTCTATACATGGTACATCCTGTCAAACCGTCTGTCTGAAATACACCTCTATACATGGTACGTCCTGTCAAACCGTCTGTCTGAAATATACCTCTATACATGGTAGATCCTGTCAAACCGTCTGTCTGAAATACACCTCTATACATGGTACATCCTGTCAAACCGTCTGTCTGAAATACACCTCTATACATGGTACATCCTGTCAAACCGTCTGTCTGAAATACACCTCTATACATGGTACATCCTGTCAAACCGTCTGTCTGAAATACACCTCTATACATGGTACATCCTGTCAAACCGTCTGTCTGAAATACACCTCTATACATGGTACATCCTGTCAAACCGTCTGTCTGAAATACACCTCTATACATGGTACATCCTGTCAAACCGTCTGTCTGAAATACACCTCTATACATGGTACGTCCTGTCAAACCGTCTGTCTGAAATACACCTCTATACATGGTACATCCTGTCAAACCGTCTGTCTGAAATACACCTCTATACATGGTACATCCTGTCAAACCGTCTGTCTGAAATACACCTCTATACATGGTACATCCTGTCAAACCGTCTGTCTGAAATACACCTCTATACATGGTACATCCTGTCAAACCGTCTGTCTGAAATACACCTCTATACATGGTACATCCTGTCAAACCGTCTGTCTGAAATACACCTCTATACATGGTACATCCTGTCAAACCGTCTGTCTGAAATACACCTCTATACATGGTACATCCTGTCAAACCGTCTGTCTGAAATACACCTCTATACATGGTACATCCTGTCAAACCGTCTGTCTGAAATACACCTCTATACATGGTACATCCTGTCAAACCGTCTGTCTGAAATACACCTCTATACATGGTACATCCTGTCAAACCGTCTGTCTGAAATACACCTCTATACATGGTACATCCTGTCAAACCGTCTGTCTGAAATACACCTCTATACATGGTACATCCTGTCAAACCATCTGTCTGAAATACACCTCTATACATGGTACGTCCTGTCAAACCGTCTGTCTGAAATACACCTCTATACATGGTACATCCTGTCAAACCGTCTGTCTGAAATACACCTCTATACATGGTACATCCTGTCAAACCGTCTGTCTGAAATACACCTCTATACATGGTACGTCCTGTCAAACCGTCTGTCTGAAATACACCTCTATACATGGTACATCCTGTCAAACCGTCTGTCTGAAATACACCTCTATACATGGTACATCCTGTCAAACCGTCTGTCTGAAATACACCTCTATACATGGTACATCCTGTCAAACCGTCTGTCTGAAATACACCTCTATACATGGTACGTCCTGTCAAACCGTCTGTCTGAAATATACCTCTATACATGGTAGATCCTGTCAAACCGTCTGTCTGAAATACACCTCTATACATGGTACATCCTGTCAAACCGTCTGTCTGAAATACACCTCTATACATGGTACATCCTGTCAAACCGTCTGTCTGAAATACACCTCTATACATGGTACATCCTGTCAAACCGTCTGTCTGAAATACACCTCTATACATGGTACATCCTGTCAAACCGTCTGTCTGAAATACACCTCTATACATGGTACATCCTGTCAAACCGTCTGTCTGAAATACACCTCTATACATGGTACATCCTGTCAAACCGTCTGTCTGAAATACACCTCTATACATGGTACATCCTGTCAAACCGTCTGTCTGAAATACACTTCTATACATGGTACGTCCTGTCAAACCGTCTGTCTGAAATACACCTCTATACATGGTACATCCTGTCAAACCGTCTGTCTGAAATACACCTCTATACATGGTACATCCTGTCAAACCGTCTGTCTGAAATACACCTCTATACATGGTACACTATGATTCCTAAATCACTTGATTTGCTGGTCTTCCCAAACTATTGGTCTGAAATCTATAATCCGTACTGTAGTGTGTCTGGGGAAGTGGGGAGTAACTGGAGGAAGATCCAAACGGCAGGAGGACAGGAAGAGCAGAGTACATCACAGACAGGAAGCAGATGACTCTGTATGAGGTCTGGACTGGAAGAGTAGAGTACATCACAGACAGGAAGCAGATTACTCTGTATGAGGTCTGGACTGGAAGAGCAGAGTTCATCACAGACAGGAAGCAGATTACTCTGTATGAGGTCTGGACAGGAAGCAGATGACTCTGTATGAGGTCTGGACTGGAAGCAGATTACTTGTATGAGGTCTGGACAGGAAGAGTAGAGTACATCACAGACAGGAAGCAGATGACTCTGTATGAGGTCTGGACAGGAAGAGTAGAGTACATCACAGACAGGAAGTAGATTACTCTGTATGAGGTCTGGACAGGAAGAGTAGAGTTCATCAGAGACAGGAAGTAGATTACTCTGTATGAGGTCTGGACAGGAAGAGTAGAGTACATCACAGACAGGAAGCAGATTACTCTGTATGAGGTCTGGACAGGAAGAGTAGAGTACATCACAGACAGGAAGCAGATTACTCTGTATGAGGTCTGGACAGGAAGAGTAGAGTTCATCACAGACAGGAAGCAGATGACTCTGTATGAGGTCTGGACAGGAAGAGTAGAGTACATCACAGACAGGAAGTAGATTACTCTGTATGAGGTCTGGACAGGAAGAGTAGAGTTCATCAGAGACAGGAAGTAGATTACTCTGTATGAGGTCTGGACAGGAAGAGTAGAGTACATCACAGACAGGAAGCAGATTACTCTGTATGAGGTCTGGACAGGAAGAGTAGAGTACATCACAGACAGGAAGCAGATTACTCTGTATGAGGTCTGGACAGGAAGAGTAGAGTACATCACAGACAGGAAGCAGATTACTCTGTATGAGGTCTGGACAGGAAGAGTAGAGTACATCACAGACAGGAAGCAGATTACTCTGTATGAGGTCTGGACAGGAAGAGTAGAGTTCATCACAGACAGGAAGCAGATTACTCTGTATGAGGTCTGGACAGGAAGCAGATTACTCTGTATGAGGTCTGGACAGGAAGAGTAGAGTACATCACAGACAGGAAGCAGATTACTCTGTATGAGGTCTGGACAGGAAGAGTAGAGTTCATCACAGACAGGAAGCAGATGACTCTGTATGAGGTCTGGACAGGAAGCAGATTACTCTGTATGATCTGGACAGGAAGAGTAGAGTACATCACAGACAGGATGTAGATGACTCTGTATGAGGTCTGGCATGGATCAATACTGAAGATAGATGACTCTCTATAGTCCAGCTCTTTGTTTTCATTAAAACAATGTGTTATTAATCAGTGTTAATATAAAACCTATTCATCTGGCTTCCTATAGAACCTATTACTGTGGAGGGGATGGAACTATCGACCTGCAGACCTCTGGAAGAGACCAGGATAAAAATGTATTTGATCTTTTCATTAGACTCTTGTCTTGTCTCTCATAAAGCTTTACAGTGCCTGGACGATAGGAGAGGGGGAGAGACAGAGAGGGAGAGCAAGTCCTTTCATTACAGTAGAGAGGAAGACGAAGAGACGAAGGTGAAACCAAAGCAAAGAACTGAGACCTGAGAGTCAATTAGGAGTAGAGATGGAAGACGTGTCTCAGAGCTGAGAGGAGGAACCTCGGGGCAGATTCAATAAGGGCTGACCCTCGACGGAAGAAACACAAAGGAATGTCTCACAAAGACAGTTGGGTTGTTGTCACAAATACAACTACTACTGTTGTCTCACAAATACAATTACTACTGTTGTCTCACAAATACAACTACTACTGTTATCTCACAAATACAATTACTACTGTTATCTCACAAATACAATTACTACTGTTGTCTCACAAATACAATTACTACTGTTATCTCACAAATACAATTACTACTGTTGTCTCACAAATACAATTACTACTGTTATCTCACAAATATGTAAGTCGCTCTGGATAAGAGCGTCTGCTAAATGACCAATTATTATTTAATTATTTAAATACAATTACTTCTGTTGTCTCACAAATACAATTACTACTGTTGTCTCACAAATACAATTACTACTGTTGTCTCACAAATACAATTACTACTTTTGTCTCACAAATACAATTACTACTGTTATCTCACAAATACAATTACTACTGTTATCTCACAAATACAATTACTTCTGTTGTCTCACAAATACAATTACTACTTTTGTCTCACAAATACAATTACTACTGTTGTCTCACAAATACAATTACTACTTTTGTCTCACAAATACAATCACTACTGTTGTCTCACAAATACAATTACTACTGTTGTCTCACAAATACAATTACTTCTGTTGTCTCACAAATACAATTACTACTTTTGTCTCACAAATACAATTACTACTGTTGTCTCACAAATACAATTACTACTGTTGTCTCACAAATACAATTACTACTGTTATCTCACAAATATGTAAGTCGCTCTGGATAAGAGCGTCTGCTAAATGACCAATTATTATTTAATTATTTAAATACAATTACTTCTGTTGTCTCACAAATACAATTACTACTGTTGTCTCACAAATACAATTACTACTGTTGTCTCACAAATACAATTACTACTTTTGTCTCACAAATACAATTACTACTGTTGTCTCACAAATACAATTACTACTTTTGTCTCACAAATACAATTACTACTGTTGTCTCACAACTACAATTACTTCTGTTGTCTCACAAATACAATTACTACTGTTGTCTCACAAATACAATTACTACTGTTGTCTCACAAATACAATTACTACTTTTGTCTCACAAATACAATCACTACTGTTGTCTCACAAATACAATTACTACTGTTGTCTCACAAATACAATTACTACTGTTGTCTCACAAATACAATTACTACTGTTGTCTCACAAATACAATTACTACTGTTGTCTCACAAATACAGGGTTATTTGTTGTTTTGTTCAAGTTGTTGTCATTTTAAGTTTAGAGATCCACAAATCAGAAGATCCTACAGCCTGTCTAACTTACATGTTACTGTAAGGATGAGAATTGGATGTTCATCATTGATTAGCAATGCGTCTATAAATTCCTGTCTGTTTACATTAACTCATTGAGATGGAGGCTGCATGTCCCAGAATAGAATCACGTCCTGTTGAGCTCCGCATTCTCTCTCGTGTCCAAGTCTTATCTTTCATATAGCTGGTGTTCCACTCTCTGAGTCCGAAACCCTCCAAACGCCGTGTTACATTACGTTATTATTGCTAGATCAATAGTGAAGATACGTCATCTTCTAAACAAAATCCTTATGTATCGTCAGCACAGAACATAATCTATATGATAAATAATAAGTACCATTAAGTTTAAAATAATGGGTCTTGTGGAACACCATATTTGACTTTGAACCTTTTGCAAAAAAAAAGACATTACCTTTTTTTCAAGTTCCACAAAATAGAAAAGAACAAAACATAGTATCCTAGAAACACAACACCACCAATAAGGTGATACTGACCTAGCCCAAGGTTAGCCTGTAATGAGGTGATACTGACCTAGCCCAAGGTTAGCCTGTAATGAGGTGATACTGACCTAGCCCAAGGTTAGCCTGTAATGAGGTGATACTGACCTAGCCCAAGGTTAGCCTGTAATGAGGTGATACTGACCTAGCCCAAGGTTAGCCTGTAATGAGGTGATACTGACCTAGCCCAAGGTTAGCCTGTAATGAGGTGATACTGACCTAGCCCAAGGTTAGCCTGTAATGAGGTGATACTGACCTAGCCCAAGGTTAGCCTGTAATGAGGTGATACTGACCTAGCCCAAGGTTAGCCTGTAATGAGGTGATACTGACCTAGCCCAAGGTTAGCCTGTAATGAGGTGATACTGACCTAGCCCAAGGTTAGCCTGTAATGAGGTGATACTGACCTAGCCCAAGGTTAGCCTGTAATGAGGTGATACTGACCTAGCCCAAGGTTAGCCTGTAATGAGGTGATACTGACCTAGCCCAAGGTTAGCCTGTAATGAGGTGATACTGACCTAGCCCAAGGTTAGCCTGTAATGAGGTGATACTGACCTAGCCCAAGGTTAGCCTGTAATGAGGTGATACTGACCTAGCCCAAGGTTAGCCTGTAATGAGGTGATACTGACCTAGCCCAAGGTTAGCCTGTAATGAGGTGATCCTGACCTAGCCCAAGGTTAGCCTGTAATGAGGTGATACTGACCTAGCCCAAGGTTATCCTGTAATGAGGTGATACTGACCTAGCCCAAGGTTAGCCTGTAATGAGGTGATACTGATCTAGCCCAAGGTTAGCCTGTAATGAGGTGATACTGACCTAGCCCAAGGTTAGCCTGTAATGAGGTGATACTGACCTAGCCCAAGGTTAGCCTGTAATGAGGTGATACTGACCTAGCCCAAGGTTAGCCTGTAATGAGGTGATACTGACCTAGCCCAAGGTTAGCCTGTAATGAGGTGATCCTGACCTAGCCCAAGGTTAGCCTGTAATGAGGTGATACTGACCTAGCCCAAGGTTAGCCTGTAATGAGGTGACACCGACCTAGCCCAAGGTTAGCCTGTAATGAGGTGATCCTGACCTAGCCCAAGGTTAGCCTGTAATGAGGTGATACTGACCTAGCCCAAGGTTAGCCTGTAATGAGGTGATACTGACCTAGCCCAAGGTTAGCCTGTAATGAGGTGACACCGACCTAGCCCAAGGTTAGCCTGTAATGAGGTGATACTACAGTCATTTCTCACTGATGTGCTTCTTCCCTTCTTCATCTTCCATAAACAGTAAACAAACGTTCAGTAATCTGACAAAGTCATTAACTGGAACATTATAATGACCACAGTGGATGAACCTTTGTGGATGAGCTAGTCAGCAGCAACACTTTGCCCCAGAACTGGAGCAACAACACAGAAAACATCATCTATATTCTGCACCATAAAAAAAAAAAATCATTTTATAGAACTGTCTACTCAGGAAGAGTAACTGCTGCATGAGCAACAGCTAATGGGGATCCTAATAAATCAATCAATGAATAAGATGGTTGCTACAGTAGCTATAGAGTAGTATTACTGTAGTTATAGAGTAGTATTACTGTAGTTATAGTGTAGTATTACTGTAGTTATAGAGTAGTATTACTGTAGTTATAGAGTAGTATTACTGTAGTTATAGAGTAGTATTACTGTAGTTATAGAGTAGTATTACTGTAGCTATAGAGTAGTATTACTGTAGTTATAGAGTAGTGTTACTGTAGTTATAGAGTAGTATTACTGTAGTTATAGAGTAGTATTACTGTAGTTATAGAGTAGTATTACTGTAGCTATAGAGTAGTATTACTGTAGTTATAGAGTAGTGTTACTGTAGTTATAGAGTAGTATTACTGTAGTTATAGAGTAGTGTTACTGTAGTTATAGAGTAGTGTTACTGTAGTTATAGAGTAGTGTTACTGTAGTTATAGAGTAGTGTTACTGTAGTTATAGAGTAGTGTTACTGTAGTTATAGAGTAGTGTTACTGTAGTTATAGAGTAGTGTTACTGTAGTTATAGAGTAGTATTACTGTAGTTATAGAGTAGTATTACTGTAGCTATAGAGTAGTGTTACTGTAGTTATAGAGTAGTGTTACTGTAGTTATAGAGTAGTGTTACTGTAGTTATAGAGTAGTATTACTGTAGTTATAGAGTAGTATTACTGTAGCTATAGAGTAGTATTACTGTAGTTATAGAGTAGTGTTACTGTAGCTATAGAGTAGTATTACTGTAGTTATAGAGTAGTATTACTGTAGTTATAGAGTAGTATTACTGTAGTTATAGAGTAGTATTACTGTAGTTATAGAGTAGTATTACTGTAGTTATAGAGTAGTGTTACTGTAGTTATAGAGTAGTATTACTGTAGTTATAGAGTAGTATTACTGTAGTTATAGAGTAGTATTACTGTAGTTATAGAGTAGTATTACTGTAGTTATAGTGTAGTATTACTGTAGTTATAGAGTAGTGTTACTGTAGCTATAGAGTAGTATTACTGTAGTTATAGAGTAGTATTACTGTAGTTATAGTGTAGTATTACTGTAGCTATAGAGTAGTATTACTGTAGTTATAGTGTAGTGTTACTGTAGTTATAGAGTAGTATTACTGTAGTTATAGAGTAGTGTTACTGTAGTTATAGAGTAGTGTTACTGTAGTTATAGAGTAGTATTACTGTAGTTATAGAGTAGTATTCCTGTAGTTATAGAGTAGTGTTACTGTAGTTATAGAGTAGTATTACTGTAGTTATAGAGTAGTATTACTGTAGTTATAGTGTAGTATTACTGTAGCTATAGAGTAGTATTACTGTAGTTATAGTGTAGTGTTACTGTAGTTATAGAGTAGTATTACTGTAGTTATAGAGTAGTGTTACTGTAGTTATAGAGTAGTGTTACTGTAGTTATAGTGTAGTGTTACTGTAGTTATAGAGTAGTATTACTGTAGTTATAGAGTAGTATTACTGTAGTTATAGAGTAGTATTACTGTAGTTATAGAGTAGTATTACTGTAGTTATAGAGTAGTATTACTGTAGTTATAGAGTAGTATTACTGTAGTTAGAGTAGTGTTACTGTAGTTATAGAGTAGTGTTACTGTAGTTATAGAGTAGTATTACTGTAGTTATAGAGTAGTGTTACTGTAGCTATAGAGTAGTGTTACTGTAGTTATAGAGTAGTGTTACTGTAGTTATAGAGTAGTATTACTGTAGTTATAGAGTAGTGTTACTGTAGTTATAGAGTAGTATTACTGTAGTTATAGAGTAGTATTACTGTAGTTATGGAGTAGTATTACTGTAGCTATAGAGTAGTAGTATTACTGTAGCTATAGAGTAGTGTTACTGTAGTTATAGAGTAGTATTACTGTAGTTATAGAGTAGTATTACTGTAGTTATGGAGTAGTATTACTGTAGCTATAGAGTAGTAGTATTACTGTAGCTATAGTGTAGTGTTACTGTAGTTATAGAGTAGTGTTACTGTAGTTATAGAGTAGTATTACTGTAGTTATAGAGTAGTATTACTGTAGCTATAGAGTAGTGTTACTGTAGTTATAGAGTAGTAGTATTACTGTAGTTATAGAGTAGTATTACTGTAGTTATAGAGTAGTGTTACTGTAGCTATAGAGTAGTAGTATTACTGTAGCTATAGAGTAGTATTACTGTAGTTATAGAGTAGTGTTACTGTAGTTATAGAGTAGTGTTACTGTAGTTATAGAGTAGTGTTACTGTAGTTATGGAGTAGTGTTACTGTAGTTATAGAGTAGTATTACTGTAGTTATAGAGTAGTGTTACTGTAGCTATAGAGTAGTAGTATTACTGTAGTTATAGAGTAGTGTTACTGTAGTTATAGAGTAGTGTTACTGTAGTTATAGAGTAGTGTTACTGTAGTTATAGAGTAGTAGTGTTACTGTAGTTATAGAGTAGTAGTATTACTGTAGTTATAGAGTAGTGTTACTGTAGTTATAGAGTAGTGTTACTGTAGTTATAGAGTAGTGTTACTGTAGTTATAGAGTAGTAGTATTACTGTAGTTATAGAGTAGTATTACTGTAGTTATAGAGTAGTATTACTGTAGTTATAGAGTAGTATTACTGTAGTTATGGAGTAGTATTACTGTAGCTATAGAGTAGTAGTATTACTGTAGCTATAGAGTAGTGTTACTGTAGTTATAGAGTAGTATTACTGTAGTTATAGAGTAGTATTACTGTAG
The DNA here is from genome assembly GCF_964263955.1 of Coregonus lavaretus. Taxonomy (NCBI): domain Eukaryota; kingdom Metazoa; phylum Chordata; class Actinopteri; order Salmoniformes; family Salmonidae; genus Coregonus; species Coregonus lavaretus. The sequence continues at coordinate 31,454 of NW_028156660.1, forward strand.
TTATGGAGTAGTATTACTGTAGCTATAGAGTAGTAGTATTACTGTAGCTATAGTGTAGTGTTACTGTAGTTATAGAGTAGTGTTACTGTAGTTATAGAGTAGTATTACTGTAGTTATAGAGTAGTATTACTGTAGCTATAGAGTAGTGTTACTGTAGTTATAGAGTAGTAGTATTACTGTAGTTATAGAGTAGTATTACTGTAGTTATAGAGTAGTGTTACTGTAGTTATAGGGTAGTGTTACTGTAGTTATAGAGTAGTATTACTGTAGTTATAGAGTAGTGTTACTGTCCCAGTCAAAACTGTTCGCTGCTCTGGCACCCCAATGGTGGAACAAGCTCCCTCACGACGCCAGGACAGCGGAGTCACTCACCACCTTCCGGAGACATTTGAAACCCCACCTCTTTAAGGAATACCTGGGATAGGCTAAAGTATTCCTTCTAACCCCCCCCCCCCCCCCCCCCCCCCCCAAATTGTAAAGTGGTTATCCCACTGGCTATAGGGTGAACGCACCAATTTGTGAGTCGCTCTGGCTAAGAGCGTCTGCTAAATGACGTTAATGTGCCCTTGAGCAAGGCACTTAACCCTAATTGCTCCTGTAAGTCGCTCTGGTTAAGAGCGTCTGCTAAATGACTAAAATGTAAAAAATGTACTGTAGTTATAGAGTAGTGTTACTGTAGTTATAGAGTAGTATTACTGTAGTTATAGAGTAGTATTACTGTAGTTATAGAGTAGTATTACTGTAGTTATAGAGTAGTATTACTGTAGTTATAGAGTAGTGTTACTGTAGTTATAGAGTAGTATTACTGTAGTTATAGAGTAGTGTTACTGTAGTTATAGAGTAGTGTTACTGTAGTTATAGAGTAGTATTACTGTAGTTATAGAGTAGTATTACTGTAGTTATAGAGTAGTATTACTGTAGTTATAGAGTTGTATTACTGTAGTTATAGAGTAGTATTACTGTAGTTATAGAGTAGTATTACTGTAGTTATAGAGTAGTGTTACTGTAGTTATAGAGTAGTATTACTGTAGCTATAGAGTAGTATTACTGTAGTTATAGAGTAGTATTACTGTAGTTATAGAGTAGTATTACTGTAGTTATAGAGTAGTATTACTGTAGTTATAGAGTAGTGTTACTGTAGTTATAGAGTAGTATTACTGTAGTTATAGAGTAGTATTACTGTAGTTATAGAGTAGTGTTACTGTAGCTATAGAGTAGTGTTACTGTAGTTATAGAGTAGTGTTACTGTAGTTATAGAGTAGTATTACTGTAGTTATAGAGTAGTATTACTGTAGTTATAGAGTAGTATTACTGTAGTTATAGAGTAGTATTACTGTAGTTATAGAGTAGTGTTACTGTAGTTATAGAGTAGTGTTACTGTAGTTATAGAGTAGTATTACTGTAGTTAGAGTAGTATTACTGTAGTTATAGAGTAGTATTACTGTAGTTATAGAGTAGTATTACTGTAGCTATAGAGTAGTATTACTGTAGTTATAGAGTAGTATTACTGTAGTTATAGAGTAGTGTTACTGTAGTTATAGAGTAGTATTACTGTAGCTATAGAGTAGTATTACTGTAGTTATAGAGTAGTGTTACTGTAGTTATAGAGTAGTGTTACTGTAGTTATAGAGTAGTATTACTGTAGTTATAGAGTAGTGTTACTGTAGTTATAGAGTAGTATTACTGTAGTTATAGAGTAGTGTTACTGTAGTTATAGAGTAGTGTTACTGTAGTTATAGAGTAGTATTACTGTAGTTATAGAGTAGTGTTACTGTAGTTATAGAGTAGTATTACTGTAGCTATAGAGTAGTATTACTGTAGTTATAGAGTAGTGTTACTGTAGTTATAGAGTAGTGTTACTGTAGTTATAGAGTAGTATTACTGTAGTTATAGAGTAGTGTTACTGTAGTTATAGAGTAGTATTACTGTAGCTATAGAGTAGTATTACTGTAGTTATAGTGTAGTATTACTGTAGTTATAGAGTAGTATTACTGTAGTTATAGAGTAGTATTACTGTAGTTATAGAGTAGTATTACTGTAGTTATAGAGTAGTATTACTGTAGTTATAAAGTAGTATTACTGTAGTTATAGAGTAGTGTTACTGTAGTTATAGAGTAGTATTACTGTAGTTATAGAGTAGTATTACTGTATTTATAGAGTAGTATTACTGTAGCTATAGTGTATTGTTACTGTAGTTATAGTGTATTGTTACTGTAGCTATAGTGTAGTATTACTGTATCTATAGTGTATTGTTACTGTAGTTATAGAGTAGTGTTACTGTAGTTATAGAGTAGTATTACTGTAGTTATAGAGTAGTATTACTGTAGCTATAGTGTATTGTTACTGTAGTTATAGTGTATTGTTACTGTAGCTATAGTGTAGTATTACTGTATCTATAGTGTATTGTTACTGTAGTTATAGAGTAGTATTACTGTATCTATAGTGTAGTATTACTGTAGCTATAGTGTATTGTTACTGTAGATTCATGGAGAGTAGCCTTGCCTGTATGTTATTGCCTGTGCCTTTGAGGAGCTCTTTGTTCGTTGAGTTTGCAGCTTCAGATTGTGCTTGGTGATGGTTGGTTAGATTTCCATCAGGAGCCTGTTGGAGGTCAGAGCACGGGGCTAACCTGAGTCCTGGGAAGTATTCAGCTGCTGTGTGTCCTTGTGGCTCAGATTTACCTCTACTGCTCTGGGGAAAGTAGCCAAGGACTCAGAGTTACTCTACTGCTCTGGGGAAAGTAGCCAAGGACTCAGAGTTACTCTACTGCTCTGGGGAAAGTAGCCAAGGACTCAGAGTTACTCTACTGCTCTGGGGAAAGTAGCCAAGGACTCAGAGTTACTCTACTGCTCTGGGGAAAGTAGCTAAGGACTCAGAGTTACTCTACTGCTCTGGGGAAAGTAGCCAAGGACTCAGAGTTACTCTACACTCTTAGAAAAAGGTTATTTGGCTGTCCCCATAGGAGAACGCTTTTTAGCTTCCAGGTAAAACACTTTCTGGTTCCAGATATAACTATTTTGTGTTCCATGTAGAACCCTCAGGGGAAATGGTTCTACATGGAACCCAATAAGGTTCTACCTAAAACCAAAAAGGGTTCTACCTGGAACCAAAAAGGGTTCTACCTGGAACCAGAAAGGGTTCTACCTGGAACCAAAAAGGGTTCTACCTGGAACCAAAAAGGGTTCTACCTGGAACCAAAAAGGGTTCTACCTGGAACCAAAAGGGTTCTACCTAAAACCAAAAGGGTTCTGCCTGGAACCAAAAAGGGTTCTACCTGGAACCAGAAAGGGTTCTACCTGGAACCAAAAAGGTTTCTACCTGGAACCAAAAAGGGTTCTACCTGGAACCAAAAAGGGTTCTACCTGGAACCAAAAGGGTTCTACCTAAAACCAAAAGGGTTCTGCCTGGAACCAAAAAGGGTTCTACCTGGAACCAAAAAGGGTTCTACCTGGAACCAAAAAGGTTTCTACCTGGAACCAAAAAGGGTTCTACCTGGAACCAAAAAGGGTTCTACCTGGAACCAAAAGGGTTCTACCTAAAACCAAAAGGGTTCTGCCTGGAACCAAAAAGGGTTCTACCTGGAACCAAAAAGTGTTCCTCAAAAGGTTATCTTATGGGGGACAGCCGAATAACCCTTTTAGGTTCTAGATAGAACCTTTTATTCTAAGAGTGTACTGCTCTGGAGAATATTGCTCTGGCCTCCATGGAATTCTCTCTAGCAGAGTAAAATAAAAGCTAGTCCACATCTCGTTAGTCGTTCCATAAAAAACCCAAAGAGGTCAAATGGTATCAAGCCTCAATTGACTTCCAACCACCTATTTTTCATTTAGTTTAACGAATATTTTATGGAGACGGAGGAGAATGAGGCAACTTGCTAAAATCCCAAAGTGGAGAGGTTATATCTCTGTGCTTCAATAGGTTTTGCCAGGCTAGTCACATCAGGAGACGGTCTAGTGGAAACACAAAGGTCATTGATGAAAGGTGCTCTAGTGAGAAATCCCTGCTTCCCATTCATCATTTAGCTACCGGAGGAAAATACACTGCTGCCTACTCCACAGACAGACTATACACAGCACTGTCCTGGAGGAATAGTGAAGAAAGTGACAAGGTGTCTTTGTGAGGCAGTAGCTAACAGCTAGATAGCATACACTGGGATAAGGTGTCTTTGTGAGGCAGTAGCTAACAGCTAGCTAGCAGACACTGGGATAAGGTGTCTTTGTGAGGCATTAGCTAACAGCTAGCTAGCATACACTGGGATAAGGTGTCTTTGTGAGGCAGTAGCTAACAGCTAGCTAGCAGACACTGGGATAAGGTGTCTTTGTGAGGCATTAGCTAACAGCTAGCTAGCATACACTGGGATAAGTTGTCTTTGTGAGGCATTAGCTAACAGCCAGCTAGCAGACACTGGGATAAGGTGTCTTTGTGAAGCATTAGCTAACAGCTAGCTAGCAGACACTGGGATAAGGTGTCTTTGTGAGGCAGTAGCTAACAGCTAGCTAACAGACACTGGGATAAGGTGTCTTTGTGAAGCATTAGCTAACAGCTAGCTAGCAGACACTGGGATAAGGTGTCTTTGTGAGGCAGTAGCTAACAGCTAGCTAACAGACACTGGGATAAGGTGTCTTTGTGAGGCATTAGCTAACAGCTAGCTAACATACACTGGTATAAAGTGTCTTTGTGAGGCATTAGCTAACAGCTAGCTAGCAGACACTGGGATAAGGTGTCTTTGTGAAGCATTAGCTAACAGCTAGCTAGCAGACACTGGGATAAGGTGTCTTTGTGAGGCATTAGCTAACAGCTAGCTAGCAGACACTGGGATAAGGTGTCTTTGTGAAGCATTAGCTAACAGCTAGCTAGCAGACACTGGGATAAGGTGTCTTTGTGAGGCAGTAGCTAACAGCTAGCTAACAGACACTGGGATAAGGTGTCTTTGTGAGGCATTAGCTAACAGCTAGCTAACATACACTGGTATAAAGTGTCTTTGTGAGGCAGTAGCTAACAGCTAGCTAGCAGACACTGGTATAAGGTGTCTTTGTGAGGCATTAGCTAACAGCTAGCTAGCATACACTGGTATAAGGTGTCTTTGTGAGGCATTAGCTAACAGCTAGCTAGCATACACTGGGATAAGGTGTCTTTGTGAAGCATTAGCTAACAGCTAGCTAGCAGACACTGGGATAAGGTGTCTTTGTGAAGCATTAGCTAACAGCTAGCTAGCAGACACTGGTATAAGGTGTCTTTGTGAAGCATTAGCTAACAGCTAGCTAACAGACACTGGGATTTTGTTCTAGCTGTTTGCTTTGGTTGGATGTGATCAGGGTCACCGTTACTGGAACACTCATTGAGCCTGTTGAAATTCCCCCTGCCCCAGCCAGGTTAGGGTTAGGGTTAGGGTTAGTAAACACACCAGAGTGCATCCCAAATGGCACCGTATTCCCTATAGTGTACTACTTTTGACCAGGGTCCATTGGGCCAGTTAAAGGGTCCTGGTCAAAAGTAGTACACTATATAAGGAACAGGTTGTCATTTGGGATGTGTCCATGGGGGAGGAATGTTTTTGGTCTAACGGACCTTCATGTATTTAACTCTGGAGGAACAAATTAGCTTTTCATGTGCAGAACTCTATAAAAGTATACATCGCCATGGAAACCATTGATTAACGAAAAAAGCCAAAAAAGCAGAAGGGGAAATGTTTCCTGATATCTTGAAATCTTAAATAAAGTCTTAAATAAAACCCAAGGTGAGGAGTAGACTGCAAACGCTAGAGTAAAAGGTGTCCGGGTGGCTTAGTGGTTAAGAGCGTTGTGCCAGTAACCGAAAGGTCGCTGGTTCTAATCCCCGAGCCGACTAGGTGAAAAGAATCTGTCGATGTGCCCTTGAGCAAGGCACTTAACCCTAATTGCTCCTGTAAGTCGCTCTGGATAAGAGCGTCTGCTAAATGACTGAAATGTAAAAGATGTCTGTAACCCTGAAAGACATCAAAAGCCTGAATACTTTCTTACTAAAATGTATTACACAGACCAGGCAGCAGTGAAGTATTTTCTGTGATAAGTTTAATAATAATTATAGGGTTTGAACCATCCTCCTACAAGATCAGTGATTACAATCAGTCTAATTACAGTTCCTTAACATAAAGGAAGGCAGTTCTGTCCTTTAAAGACACACTGCAGATGCTTCAAAGACCTTAAAGGTGCCACATCCAGTTTTGACTTCTAAATGAATGATTTGTCCCCATTGATTCTTGAAGAATACAGCTTATAAACGCCTGATGAGCTCAGTTCAACTGTCGTCCCCAATCAGAACCCAAATAGAAGCTTGTTATACTCCAATGTTAGTAAACAAAGTCAATGTAAACAAACACTATATAGCCTCAAAACATGGTTCAAACTATTCTTTCTCATGGATGATCAGCTCTGTCTATGCATTTCTCCAGCCCCCAACTCTCAGCTTTTTACCAAAAGAGGGGTGGGGGAGCTGCTTTGTTATTGTTTCAACTGCTGATTCCCGCTTTAAAGAGCAGCTTCTATCTTTCTTTACAAGGCCCTCATCACAATAAAAACACCAACAGGGAACTAGTCCCATGCTCTGTCCCAAATGGTACCCTATCCCCCATAGTGCACTCCTTTTGACCAGGGCCCATAGGGACTAGCAGGGCGCCATTTGGGATGAAGACACCGTGTTCAGGCTTCTGTTGCTTCTCCTGAGGCTTAACATGAACCAGCCTGGCTGGGGTTTTCCTTTCTGGCCTCATGAACCAGCCTGGCTGGGGTTTTCCTTTCTGGCCTCATGAACCAGCCTGGCTGGGGTTTTCCTTTCTGGCCTCATGAACCAGCCTGGCTGGGGTTTTCCTTTCTGGCCTCATGAACCAGCCTGGCTGGGGTTTTCCTTTCTGGCCTCATGAACCAGCCTGGCTGGGGTTTTCCTTTCTGGCCTCATGAACCAGCCTGGCTGGGGTTTTCCTTTCTGGCCTCATGAACCAGCCTGGCTGGGGTTTTCCTTTCTGGCCTCATGAACCAGCCTGGCTGGGGTTTTCCTTTCTGGCCTCATGAACCAGCCTGGCTGGGGTTTTCCTTTCTGGCCTCATGAACCAGCCTGGCTGGGGTTTTCCTTTCTGGCCTCATGAACCAGCCTGGCTGGGGTTTTCCTTTCTGGCCTCATGAACCAGCCTGGCTGGGGTTTTCCTTTCTGGCCTCTTTTGGTCTAAAAACCTCATTATGATAAGTGTACCAAATCAAATCGGCAGGTGGGCGGCAGGTAGCTTAGTGGGTAAGAGCGTTGTGCCAGTAACCGAAAGGTTGCTGGTTCTAATCCCCGAGCCAACTAGGTGAAAAGTCTGTCGATGTGCCCTTGAGCAAGGCACTTAACCCTAATTGCTCCTGTAAGTCGCTCTGGATAAGAGCGTCTGCTAAATGACAAAAAAAAAAAAAAAAAAAAATAATAATAATAATAATCAAATCAAATTGTATTGGTCACATGCGCCGAATACAACAGGTGCAGACATTACAGTGAAATGCTTACTTACAGCCCTTAACCAACAGTGCAAAAATAAAACAACAACAAAAAAGTGTTGAGAAAAAAAAAGAGCAGAAGTAAAATAAAATAACAGTAGGGAGGCTATATATACAGGGGGGTACCGGTGCAGAGTCAATGTGCGGGGGCACCGGCTAGTTGAGGTAGTTGAAGTAAAAGACACAACTTTTACATTACCCTGCAGTTTACCTATAAAACGGTCTGACGGGGGAAGTAGACATACTTGGTTTTTATATCACAAAATATATAAATTAGCTCTCCACAATGAATTTCAATAGAAAAATGGACAAGATCCTGCAACCATGGAGAGGTAAATCCCTGTCTATTTATTTGAACCATTACACTGATTAACTCCTTCCTCATATCTCAGTTTACTCACTTACTTTTACTGTGCTGCCTACTCCTGGTGATTCGTTTTTCAAATGATATGAACCAAAAATATTTAGCTTGATCTGGGATGCTAAACCTGACAAGATAAAGCGTGCCTATCTATCTATCTTACCATCTTCTACCCCCAAGCCATAAGATGCTGAACAATTAATCAAATGGCCACCTGGACTATTTACACTGCTGCTACTCGCTGTCTATTATCTATGTATAGTCACTTTACCCCTACCTACATGTACAAATTACCTCGACTAACCTGTACCCCCACACATTGACTCGGTACCGGTACCCCCTGTATATAGCCTCGTTATTGTTATTTTATGTGTTACTTTAAAAAATATATATACACACTACCAGTCAAAAGTTTGGACACACCTACTCATTCAAGGGTTTTTCTTTATTAAAAAATTAATAATAAATTACATTGTGTTAAATTGTCATCAAGGCAAAGGGTGGCTATTTGAAGAATCTCAAATATAAAATATATTTTGATTTGTTTAACACTGATTTGGTTACTACTTGATTCCATATGTGTTATTTCATAGTTTTGAGGTCTTCACTATTATTCTACAATGTAGAAAATAGTAAAAAATAAAGAAAAACCCTGGAGTGAGTAGATGGGTCCAAACTTTTGACTGGTACCTTATTTTTCATTTTTTACTTTATTTAGTAAATATTTTCTTAACTCTATTTTCTTAAAACTGCATTGTAGGTTAAGGGCTTGTAAGTATTCAGTGCATGTGACAAATAACATTAGATTTTTACTGGATGGGCTGAGATTATGAAATACAAAAGCGCTAAAACAATCTCTAAAAGCTTCACTTATATACAAAAGTTTTACTTGAACCCAGAATGGTTCTCAAGTAGATTCCTAGGAAAAGCTCATCCCTTGTTTAAAATGGCCTTTTTGTCTTTGTGCAGATTGCCATGTCTCATTTTGTTTTTAAATTATATTGTAAATTGGAATGGTAGAGTTACAATGGGGGAAAAAAGTAATTAGTCAGCCACCAATTGTGCAAGTTCTCCCACTTAAAAAGATGAGAGAGGCCTGTAATTTTCATCATAGGTACACGTCAACTATGACAGACAAAATGAGGAAAATAAATCCAGAAAATCACATTGTAGGATTTTTTATGAATTTATTTGCAAATTATGGTGGAAAATAAGTATTTGGTCAATAACAAAAGTTTCTCAATACTTTGTTATATACCCTTTGTTGGCAATGACACAGGTCAAACGTTTTCTGTAAGTCTTCACAAGGTTTTCACACACTGTTGGTGGTATTTTGGCCCATTCCTCCATGCAGATCTCCTCCAGAGCAGTGATGTTTTGGGGCTGTTGCTGGGCAACACAGACTTTCAACTCCCTCCAAAGATTTTCTATGGGGTTGAGATCTGGAGACTGGCTAGGCCACTCCAGGACCTTGAAATGCTTCTTACGAAGCCACTCCTTCGTTGCCCGGGCGGTGTGTTTGGGATCATTGTCATGCTGAAAGACCCAGCCACGTTTCATCTTCAATGCCCTTGCTGATGGAAGGAGGTTTTCACTCAAAATCTCACGATACATGGCCCCATTCATTCTTTCCTTTACACGGATCAGTCGTCCTGGTCCCTTTGCAGAAAAACAGCCCCAAAGCATGATGTTTCCACCCCCATGCTTCACAGTAGGTATGGTGTTCTTTGGATGCAACTCAGCATTCTTTGTCCTCCAAACACGATGAGTTGAGTTTTTACCAAAAAGTTCTATTTTGGTTTCATCTGACCATATGACATTCTCCCAATCCTCTTCTGGATCATCCAAATGCACTCTAGCAAACTTCAGACGGGCCTGGACATGTACTGGCTTAAGCAGGGGGACACGTCTGGCAATGCAGGATTTGAGTCCCTGGCGGAGTAGTGTGTTACTGATGGTAGGCTTTGTTACTTTGGTCCCAGCTCTCTGCAGGTCATTCACTAGGTCCCCCCGTGTGGTTCTGGGATTTTTGCTCACCGTTCTTGTGATCATTTTGACCCCACGGGGTGAGATCTTGCGTGGAGCCCCAGATCGAGGGAGATTATCAGTGGTCTTGTATGTCTTCCATTTCCTAATAATTGCTCCCACAGTTGATTTCTTCAAACCAAGCTGCTTACCTATTGCAGATTCAGTCTTCCCAGCCTGGTGCAGGTCTACAATTTTGTTTCTGGTGTCCTTTGACAGCTCTTTGGTCTTGGCCATAGTGGAGTTTGGAGTGTGACTGTTTGAGGTTGTGGACAGGTGTCTTTTATACTGATAACAAGTTCAAACAGGTGCCATTAATACAGGTAACGAGTGGAGGACAGAGGAGCCTCTTAAAGAAGAAGTTACAGGTCTGTGAGAGCCAGAAATCTTGCTTGTTTGTAGGTGACCAAATACTTATTTTCCTCCATAATTTTCAAATAAATTCATTAAAAATCCTACAATGTGATTTTCTGGAAAAGAAATTCTCAATTTGTCTGTCATAGTTGACGTGTACCTATGATGAAAATTACAGGCCTCTCTCATCTTTTTAAGTGGCAGAACTTGCACAATTGGTGGCTGACTAAATACTTTTTTTCCCCACTGTATGTCTTTCATTGAGCTATTGGAATTGTATGGGAAGGTCTGGTAAATCCAAGATTACAACCAATTGATTACAGCATTACCCCCAAAATGGAGGAGGCAGGTGGCAACGGGCGGAGGTAGGGAACTGGACTGTCTGCCCAATATAGGAAAGTATACCAGTTTCATTTGAGGACCAGGATGTTGACAGCAGATTACAAAATAGCTGGGAAGAGATTTTTGATGTAATGATTCCATGGCACAGGGTGTACAAGTTGATATATAAAATGCCGCAAGAATCAAGAATTTGTGCTTTTGAGCCAAAATTATTTTACAGAATTCTTGCCACCAACAAAATGTTGAATATTTGGGGCATACAATCATCTGGTATTGCCCTCAGGTAGCCTGGTTCTGGTCTCAGGTTCAGGAATGGATGAAAAAGCATAACATTAATCTAAAATTGACCCTAGAAATAGTATTGTTGGGAGATTTGGGGAGACCTGGTCAGTCAATTACTAATATACTAATACTCTTAGTAAAAGTATTTATCTGTGGATTCTATATTCGATTAGAAAGATTCACATTGTATGTTAAACATCACAGCATAGTTGAAAGATATATGGCGTGTATCCGAAGACAGTGGCCAGCAGAGACAGGTGGGATGGGCTGAGGGAAGCTGAGGGTTGTGATGGGGAACTGGAGACGGGGGGATGCAGAGACAGGTGGGATGGGCTGAGGGAGGCTGAGGGTTGGGATGGGGAACTGGAGACGGGGGGATACAGAGACACGTGGGATGGGCTGAGGGAAGCTGAGGGTTGGGATGGGGAACTGGAGACGGGGGGATGCAGAGACAGGTGGGATGGGCTGAGGGAAGCTGAGGGTTGGGATGTGGAACTGGAGACGGTGGCCAGCAGAGACAGGTGGGATGGGCTGAGGGAAGCTGAGGGTTGGGATGGGGAACTGGAGACGGGGGATAGAATGACGGTCAAAGATAAAAGTCAAATACAAAAATAGGTTTAACTGACACTAAAAAGGAAAGTTGTTACATCCTGTTGCCTGATGCTGATGCCACGCAAGCGCTTGTACGTACACATTCACACACACACACACACACACACACACACACACACTGGCATTCAAAACGCACACACATTCACACACACACACCCACACACACACACACACACACACTGGCATTCAAAACGCACACACATTCACACACACACACACACACACACACACACACACACACACACACACACAACACACACACACACACACAGGCATTCAAAACACCCACACATGCATCCACACGGACACACACATGTAAATAGTGCCCCAGTTAATAAGGGAATAGGGAGCTGTAAATAGTGCCCCAGTTAATAAGGGAATAGGGTGCTGTAAATAGTGCCCCAGTTAATAAGGGAATAGGGTGCTGTAAATAGTGCCCCAGTTAATAAGGGAATAGGGTGCTGTAAATAGTGCCCCAGTTAATAAGGGAATAGGGTGCTGTAAATAGTGCCCCAGTTAATACGGGAATAGGGTGCTGTAATAAGGGAATAGGGTGCTGTAATAAGGGAATAGGGTGCTGTAATAAGGGAATAGGGTGCTGTAATAAGGGAATAGGGTGCTGTAATAAGGGAATAGGGTGCTGTAATAAGGGAATAGGGTGCTGTAATAAGGGAATAGGGTGCGGAGGAGGATTTCTCTCCACTTATACAGTAGGAATAAAGGACTAGTTCACACATTTTGACAATTGTTTAAATATATTTGTAAAATCTTGTTCCTATAAATGTATTTCTTTATCAGGGGCTGCTGTAGCCCCCTTCAACACCCCTACTTCTTCCAGCTGTGAATTATTCTGAATTATAGAAGCATCTCTATTAGAGAGAAACCATTCAGGCAACGAGACTTTGAAATCAGGACAAAAACAGACATTAATCAAAGGTGAACTTCCTCTGTACAGGAAACAGTAACAACATACTGCGATTATATCCCATGTTTCAGACATTCATTTAGACAACACTAATTCATGAAGATGTTTCAGATTGCCAGACATTCATTTAGACAACACTAATTCATTCAGATGTTTCAGGATGGCCCTTTTGACAACCTGTTTCAGATTTAAAGAAAATGTAGATTTCAATATTGTACCTTGAATTCTGCTCTAAATGACAGTACCTTGAATTCTGCTGTAAATTGCTGTAGATTTCATAGGAAGCCAATTAAAGACAGAACAGTGTTGAGGAGTTGAGAGGGAGGATGACTTCATTAAACTAATCTTTTGGTTTTAGAAGGAAGCTTCAGAGGATTAAACAGCTTTACTCTTGAGACATTTTCTGCCTGTCTCCTAATTGGGCTGCTGCTCTCTCTCTGGCGCTGTGTCCCAAAGGGCACCCTCATCCCCAATATAGAGCAACGGTAGTGCAGTATATAGAGGATAGGGTCCCATTTAGGATGCACCCCCTTGGAAGAGAACATAACAGAACCGCCAGAGAGAGAGAGAGAACTAGTTGACAAGATGAGAACGGAACAGAACGTCCACCGCCTCGCTCCGCTCAGAAATGTTACTTTAAACAACACATTTTTGTTGAGGAGCAACAGCAACACTCCTTTCCACAAATAAGTTGTACACTTGTTTCTAAAAATGCCTCTGTAGCTTTCCTAATGTATTTGTTTTGCATCATGCAGAGGCAGCCAGTCGCCCCCCCCCCCCCCCCACCACAGAGGCAGCCAGTCGCCCCCCCCCACCACAGAGGCAGCCAGTCGCCCCCCCCCCCCCACCCCCCCCCCCCCCCCCCACCGCAGAGGCAGCCAGTCCCCCCCCCCACAGAGGCAGCCAGTCGCCCCCCCCCACCACAGAGGCAGCCAGTCGCCCCCCCCCGCCCCCACAGAGAGAGCGAGAGAGAGCGAGCGAGAGAGACGTTCCTTCCTCCTAACAAACTCACAAACCTCCACATTTAAAAAACAAGATGCTTTTACTTTCATATCTCCGGTACGGTCTGTGTATCAAATAAACAATACCGGAACAGAAACCTTCAAACCTCAGAACATATTTACAATTCAGTCATTAAAGCGGACTCTTTCTAACGTGGAGATCAATCAATTATTTAAGTAGTAATTAATGAATGATTAGTTAAATTGCACAGTATCCTGTAATATCTCTAAAGGCCCCAGGTAGTCTAGTAGATAGAGAGAGGCTTGGTAGTATAGTAGATATAGAGAGGCTTGGTAGTATAGTAGATAGAGAGAGGCTTGGTAGTATAGTAGATAGAGAGAGGCTTGGTAGTATAGTAGATAGAGAGAGGCTTGGTAGTATAGTAGATAGTCCTTCCAGAGGCTTGGTAGTATAGTAGATAGAGAGAGGCTTGGTAGTATAGTAGATAGTCCTTCCAGAGGCTTGGTAGTATAGTAGATAGTCCTTCCAGAGGCTTGATAGTATAGTAGATAGTCCTTCCAGAGGCTTGGTAGTATAGTAGATAGAGAGAGGCTTGGTAGTATAGTAGATAGTCCTTCCAGAGGCTTGGTAGTATAGTAGATAGTCCTTCCAGAGGCTTGGTAGTATAGTAGATAGTCCTTCCAGAGGCTTGATAGTATAGTAGATAGTCCTTCCAGAGGCTTGATAGTATAGTAGATAGTCCTTCCAGAGGCTTGATAGTATAGTAGATAGTCCTTCCAGAGGCTTGGTAGTATAGTAGATAGAGAGAGGCTTGGTAGTATAGTAGATAGTCCTTCCAGAGGCTTGGTAGTATAGTAGATAGTCCTTCCAGAGGCTTGGTAGTATAGTAGATAGTCCTTCCAGAGGCTTGATAGTATAGTAGATAGTCCTTCCAGAGGCTTGGTAGTATAGTAGATAGTCCTTCCAGAGGCTTGATAGTATAGTAGATAGAGAGAGGCTTGGTAGTATAGTAGATAGTCCTTCCAGAGGCTTGGTAGTATAGTAGATAGTCCTTCCAGAGGCTTGGTAGTATAGTAGATAGTCCTTCCAGAGGCTTGGTAGTATAGTAGATAGTCCTTCCAGAGGCTTGGTAGTATAGTAGATAGTCCTCCCAGAGGCTTGATAGTATAGTAGATAGTCCTTCCAGAGGCTTGGTAGTATAGTAGATAGTCCTTCCAGAGGCTTGGTAGTATAGTAGATAGTCCTTCCAGAGGCTTGGTAGTATAGTAGATAGTCCTTCCAGAGGCTTGATAGTATAGTAGATAGTCCTTCCAGAGGCTTGGTAGTATAGTAGATAGTCCTCCCAGAGGCTTGGTAGTATAGTAGATAGAGAGAGGCTTGGTAGTATAGTAGATAGTCCTTCCAGAGGCTTGGTAGTATAGTAGATAGTCCTCCCAGAGGCTTGGTAGTATAGTAGATAGTCCTTCCAGAGGCTTGGTAGTATAGTAGATAGTCCTCCCAGAGGCTTGGTAGTATAGTAGATAGTCCTTCCAGAGGCTTGGTAGTATAGTAGATAGTACTTCCAGAGGCTTGGTAGTATAGTAGATAGTCCTTCCAGAGGCTTGGTAGTATAGTAGATAGTCCTTCCAGAGGCTTGGTAGTATAGTAGATAGTCCTTCCAGAGGCTTGGTAGTATAGTAGATAGTCCTTCCAGAGGCTTGGTAGTATAGTAGATAGTCCTTCCAGAGGCTTGGTAGTATAGTTGATAGTCCTTCCAGAGGCTTGATAGTATAGTAGATAGAGAGAGGCTTGGTAGTATAGTAGATAGTCCTTCCAGAGGCTTGGTAGTATAGTAGATAGTCCTTCCAGAGGCTTGGTAGTATAGTAGATAGTCCTTCCAGATGCTTGGTAGTATAGTAGATAGTCATTCCAGAGGCTTGGTAGTATAGTAGATAGTCCTTCCAGAGGCTTGGTAGTATAGTTGATAGTCCTTCCAGAGGCTTGATAGTATAGTAGATAGAGAGAGGCTTGGTAGTATAGTAGATAGTCCTTCCAGAGGCTTGGTAGTATAGTAGATAGTCCTTCCAGAGGCTTGGTAGTATAGTAGATAGTCCTTCCAGATGCTTGGTAGTATAGTAGATAGTCCTTCCAGAGGCTTGGTAGTATAGTAGATAGTCCTTCCAGAGGCTTGGTAGTATAGTAGATAGTCCTTCCAGAGGCTTGGTAGTATAGTAGATAGTCCTTCCAGAGGCTTGGTAGTATAGTAGATAGTCCTTCCAGAGGCTTGGTAGTATAGTAGATAGTCCTTCCAGATGCTTGGTAGTATAGTAGATAGTCCTTCCAGAGGCTTGGTAGTATAGTAGATAGTCCTTCCAGAGGCTTGGTAGTATAGTAGATAGTCCTTCCAGAGGCTTGGTAGTATAGTAGATAGTCCTTCCAGAGGCTTGGTAGTATAGTAGATAGTCCTTCCAGAGGCTTGATAGTATAGTAGATAGTCCTTCCAGAGGCTTGGTAGTATAGTAGATAGTCCTTCCAGAGGCTTGATAGTATAGTAGATAGTCCTTCCAGAGGCTTGGTAGTATAGTAGATAGTCCTTCCAGAGGCTTGGTAGTATAGTAGATAGTCCTTCCAGAGGCTTGGTAGTATAGTAGATAGTCCTTCCAGAGGCTTGGTAGTATAGTAGATAGTCCTTCCAGAGGCTTGGTAGTATAGTAGATAGTCCTTCCAGAGGCTTGGTAGTATAGTAGATAGAGAGAGGCTTGGTAGTATAGTAGATAGTCCTTCCAGAGGCTTGGTAGTATAGTAGATAGTCCTTCCAGAGGCTTGATAGTATAGTAGATAGAGAGAGGCTTGGTAGTATAGTAGATAGTCCTTCCAGAGGCTTGGTAGTATAGTAGATAGTCCTTCCAGAGGCTTGGTAGTATAGTAGATAGTCCTTCCAGAGGCTTGGTAGTATAGTAGATAGTCCTTCCAGAGGCTTGGTAGTATAGTAGATAGTCCTTCCAGAGGCTTGGTAGTATAGTAGATAGTCCTTCCAGAGGCTTGGTAGTATAGTAGATAGTCCTTCCAGAGGCTTGGTAGTATAGTAGATAGTCCTTCCAGAGGCTTGGTAGTATAGTAGATAGTCCTTCCAGAGGCTTGGTAGTATAGTAGATAGTCCTTCCAGAGGCTTGGTAGTATAGTAGATAGTCCTTCCAGAGGCTTGGTAGTATAGTAGATAGTCCTTCCAGAGGCTTGGTAGTATAGTAGATAGTCCTTCCAGAGGCTTGATAGTATAGTAGATAGTCCTTCCAGAGGCTTGGTAGTATAGTAGATAGTCCTTCCAGAGGCTTGGTAGTATAGTAGATAGTCCTTCCAGAGGCTTGGTAGTATAGTAGATAGTCCTTCCAGAGGCTTGGTAGTATAGTAGATAGTCCTTCCAGAGGCTTGATAGTCATCTAGATTTTAGTGTCTTTTAACTGCTATTAGCTGAAGCACTGTTTTAGTTCAGTACAATTCACTGAATATAAAGTAGAGGAGCACCTTCTTCACCTTATAAACAGACGTTTCCATGTTCCTTCTAGCAGGCAGGATACAGGACCAGGACCAGGCCCAGGACCAGGCCGATCTATCGATTTCTATGTACTGGACCCTGGTGTTGCTGTGTAGTGAAACGAGCCATTCTAAAAACCATTTAGGTCATTTAGGACTGACATGTTGCACAGGACAGAACTGTTCCTCTGAGCAGAAGGACTTGATGTGCTGGATGTGTCAGAGCTCGTTATGGAAATAAGGTGCGGAAGGGACAGGACATTAATTACATTCATATTTTTGTCATTTAGCAGACGCTCTTATCCAGAGTGCATACATTATTATTATTATTTAATTTTTTTCACACTGGCCCCCCGTGGGAATTGAACCCACAACCCTGGTGTTGCAAAGGCCATGCTCTACCAACTGAGCTACATCGCTGTCGGCCATTCCCTCCCCTACCCTGGACGACTTGTGCGCTGCCCCATGGGTCTCCCGGTCGCGGCCGGCTACAACAGAGCCTGGATTTGAACCAGGATCTCTAGTGGCACAGCTAGCACTGCGATGCAGTGCCTTAGACCACTGCGCCACTCGGGAGAGACTGAGAACTAGACACAAGTTTCAAGTCATGAGCTGCATGATTAAAACTACAGAAACTTAAATAAGGCTACAGATTTAACGTGACAGTCCTGTCTAAACTTTCCAGTCACATTCTGATAACATATTCCATTTGTGTGCTGTTGTCATGCATTTTTCATAAACACATCTCTGCTTTGCATCACCTCTAGGCTTTGGAATTATCCATCTCTGACACGTTGTCACCTCCCTGGCTTTGTGGAAATACAGAATTCATATATTCCACCATGTCTCATTCCAAACTTCTTAAAAGATGCCTCAAAACAAAACACACAACACTTCTCCAATATTCAATACCATTCACTTTGCGCGCTGTGGGTACAAGTATCTTTGTGACAGGCAGAAAGACAGCGGAAGTATTAATAGAGGTTGATAAAGTAACTTTCGGATCAACGTCTTTCCACCTTTTGCCACTTCAGTGACTTCCTGTTCTGCTATGTCCCCTTCTGTCCCAGAACACTCCACTGGGTCCAAGCGGATCACATCCATGACAGAGGTCCAACATCCCTCAGAAACTACCACCACACTAACCAGGAGGTCTATTCCACCAGAGGCTGTCTGGTGCTATTTCCACCAAGTGTCTCCCCGCTCCTCTCTGTTAGACTGTTTTCCACTCTGAATTATAACCCTCACATAGTCCCCAGCACAGCTACCATATAGCCCTCACATAGTCCCCAGCACAACTACCATATAGCCCTCACATAGTCCCCAGCACAACTACCATATAGCCCTCACATAGTCCCCAGCACAGCTACCATATAGCCCTCACATAGTCCCCAGCACAGCTACCATATAGCCCTCACATAGTCCCCAGGACAGCTACCATATAGCCCTCACATAGTCCCCAGGACAGCTACCATATAGCCCTCACATAGTCCCCAGCACAGCTACCATATAGCCCTCATACAGTCCCCAGCACAGCTACCATATAGCCCTCATATAGTCCCCAGCACAACTACCATATAGCCCTCACATAGTCCCCAGCACAGCTACCATATAGCCCTCACATAGTCCCCAGAACAACTACCATATAGCCCTCACATAGCCCCCAGAACAACTACCATATAGCCCTCACATAGCCCCCAGAACAACTACCATATAGCCCTCACATAGTCCCCAGAACAACTACCATATAGCCCTCACATAGTCCCCAGAACAACTACCATATAGCCCTCACATAGTCCCCAGCACAGCTACCATATAGCCCTCATACAGTCCCCAGCACAGCTACCATATAGCCCTCACATAGTCCCCAGCACAGCTACCATATAGCCCTCACATAGTCCCCAGCACAGCTACCATATAGCCCTCACACAGTTCCAGCAACAACTACCATATAGCCCTCACATAGTCCCCAGCACAGCTACCATATAGCCCTCACACAGTCCCCAGCACAGCTACCATATAGCCTCACATAGTCCCCAGAACAGCTACCATATAGCCCTCACATAGCCCCCAGTGAGGTGAACTGTAGAGAAGTGATGTGAACTGAAGTGATATGAACATTAGAGTTGATGCGTTAATGTGGTGGTTGGCATGAGCAGTGAGCACACAGCTACTTCTGGTTTGTCTCAAAGTGAAGACCACAGATTAACAGAATGAATCAGAGCTGGAATGATCAGTGATTCAGTGTTTATGTGCGTGTCTGTGTGAAAGGGGGAGAGAGAGCGAGGGAGAGAGGAGAGAGAGAGAGAGAGAGAGACAGAGAGAGAGCGAGACAGAGGAGAGAGAGAGAGAGAGAGAGAGAGAGAGACAGAGAGAGAGAGAGAGAGAGAGAGAGAGAGAGAGAGACGAGAGAGAGAGAGAGAGAGAGAGAGAGACAGAGAGAGAGAGAGACAGAGAGAGAGAGAGAGAGAGAGAGAGAGAGAGAGAGAGAGAGAGAGAGAGAGAGAGAGAGGAGAGAGAGAGAGCAAAAGCTAGAGAAATATCTATTTAAAGAGAGAGAGGAGAGGAGAGACAGATCGAGAGTGAGGGGTAGAAAGTAGAGATATAGAAAGACAGCTAAAGCTCTCTCTCACTCTCTCTGGAAAGTATTCAGACCCCTTGACTTTACAGCCTTATTATGCAAATAAAAACAGAAATATCACATTTACTTAAGTATTCAGACCCTTTACTCAGCACTTTGTTGAAGCACCTTTGGCAGCGATTACAGCCTCGAGTCTTCTTGGGTATGACGCTACAAGCTTGGCACACCTGTTTTGGGGAGTTTCTCCCATTCTTCTCTGTAGTTCCTTTCAAGCTCTGTCAGGTTGGATGGGGAGCGTCGCTGCACAGCTATTTTCAGGTCTCTCCAGAGATGTTCGATCGGGTTCAAGTCCAGGCTCTGGCTGGGCCACTCAAGGACATTCAGAGACTTGTCGAAGCCACTCCTGCGTTGTCTTGTCTTTGTACATAGGGTCGTTGTCCTGTTGGAAGGTGAACCTTCGCCCCAGTCTGAGGTCCTGAGCGCTCTGGAGCAGGTTTTCATCAAGGATCTCTATGTACTTTTCTCTGTTCATCTTTCCCTCTATCCTTACCAGTCTCCCAGTCCCTGCCACTGAAAAACATCCCCACAGCATGATGCTGCCACCACCATGCTTCACCGTAGGGATGGTGCCAGGTTTCATCCAGACGTGATGCTTGGCATTCAGACCAAAGAGTTCAATCTTGGTTTCATCAGACCAGAGAATCTAGTTTCTCATGGTCTGAGAGTCCTTTAAGTGCCTTTTGGCAAACTCCAAGCGGGCTGTCATGTGCCTTTTACTGAGGAGTGGCTTCTGTCTGGCCACTCTACCATAAAGGCCTGATTGGTGGAGTGCTGCAGAGATGGTTGTCCTTCTGGAAGGTTCTCCCATCTCCACAGAGAAACTCTGGAGCTCTGTCAGAGTGACCATCGGGTTCTTGGTCACCTTCCTGACCAAGGCCCTTCTCCCCCGATTGCTCAGTTTGGCCGGGCAAGTCTTAGTGGTTCCAAACTTTTTCCATTTAAGAATGATGGAGGCCACTGTGTTCTTGGGGACCTTCAATGCTGCAGATATGTTTTGGTACCCTTCCCCAGATCTGTGCCTCGACACAACCCTGTCTCGGAGCTCTATGGACAATTCCTTCGACCTCATGACTTGGTTTTTGCTCTGACATGCACTGTCAACTGTGGGACCTTATATAGACAGGTGTGTGCCTTTCCAAATAATGTCAGATATATTTCTCTCAGGTAATGCCCTAGACAGTCCTGCTTTGAGTCAGAGCCTTAGCTACTTCTTGGAGTGAACTTCTGATGGCTTCACAGGAAGTCAAGATCTTTGTGCAACTGAAAGTCAACTTTGGCCAGACAGGAGGTTGAAGAGTGATGCATTTATCTTTTAATGCAAAGTCAACTTTAAAGTTCACTTGTTTCCATTAATGGATTCTCCCCTTCTTTCCTTGTCTAATTATTTATCC
The DNA here is from genome assembly GCF_964263955.1 of Coregonus lavaretus. Taxonomy (NCBI): domain Eukaryota; kingdom Metazoa; phylum Chordata; class Actinopteri; order Salmoniformes; family Salmonidae; genus Coregonus; species Coregonus lavaretus. The sequence goes on from NW_028156660.1 coordinate 52,365, forward strand.
TAATTAAGATGTAGACCTGTGTTGTCCTCTGTTGAGTCCTTTGTCACCACAGTGGAAGCGATCTGCATTGATTTTATTTGCTCATTTCTTTTTAATTGCATGGCTTGTCTCCCAGTGTAAATGGACCTCCCCACAATCTTACCATTTGGGAACATTACAGTCAATGATATTCCCTCTGCCCTCTGAGAAGGACTGGCTGTGAGTTAGCTAGTTATTAATGAGCACCCGACACAGAATGCACAGTCTTTAATATATAAATACTAACACATAGTACTTAAATAGTACGGTATGTTAAGGACTAACTGCACAGTCTGAAGCTTCAGAGAGGAGAGAATAGATCAATCATTAAAGGTTTAATTTCAAGCTTTGAGTCACAGTGCATTCATTTCAGAGAAAGTTTTAGTACAACACTAATGATCTTTGAATTGAGAAACTGTGACGAGGTGTGAATGAAAGAGTCAGGCGCAGGAGGTAATTATAACATGGCTACAGTATTAAGCATAGAGTCTTCTTGGATATTGTGACGAGGTGTGAATGAAGGAGTCAGGCGCAGGAGGTAAAACTCCGAAGTCCAGAGTTTATTCCGTTTACATAAATAAAACGCACCCAGCGTCAAAACGAAACTATCACAAGGGAAATATTCCACCTTGGAAAATACAAATGGAAGAGAAGCTCAACCGAGGTCCTCGCTCTCACAATGAAACAATCACTCACAAAGACAAGGAGAACAGAGGGAAAACTTATACACATACTAATTAGGGGAATGAGCACCAGGTGTGTGTGATTGACAAGACATGACAAGTGGAGTGATGAGAATGGGATCGGCAGTAGCTAGTAAGCCGGTGACGACGAACGCCGAAACCTGCCCGAACCAGGAGGGGAGGCGGCCTCC
>NW_028156659.1:0-14438 GCF_964263955.1 Coregonus lavaretus
ATAGAGGAAAAGTGGGAGGCTCATTAGGAAAGCAGGGGGCCCTGTGCCACCAAAACAAATGAGTGTGTTGTGGGAATGGCAAATACCGTATGGCTCTCTGGGCACTGGGAACGATGAGCAGGATGGATTAAATATACAAAATGGGTCAAACTCACTATTTACATGTGGACTGCAGGGATCCTGTCATCTCCTACCGCTCTTCCTACTGTCCATATTTAACTCACATATATGCATCGTTTTTGGACGGACCCGTGTGCTAAAAATGGGAGAGGGATTTTGAAGGTGAGCGTACAGCATTCTATTCATTAGGTGTGGAGTGTGTGGGGTGCTGTAGTGGTCAATGACACAAGCTGTTATTCTAAGGCTGGTGGGAAGTAGAGAGGAATGAAATGTGTATCGCTCCACAACAACCTAGATTACCAAGGACTACAGTACGGGACTGTAGCGTCTCCTAATGTCTGAGTACGTTATCTGGCTTCTTTCGGCCATAAATGATCATAACAATTACGATGTGTGTTCCGTGAAAGGGGTGTCCCCCTCCCCCTCCCTCCTCCCTCCTCCAACTGTCCCTTCTGATTGATTCTGTCTCTGTTGTTCCCGTCTGTATCGTTTCCACCGTCCCCAACCAGTTCATTCCAAATCTCATTCTAATGAAAGAAGTGAGTTTCGAAGCTGAGGCGAATAGAGCCGGGGCCCTGGAGACCCCAGATGAGGCCAGTCAACCTGCTCAGCTTCTATTTTCTGCTCCACTATGTCTCTTCACACCCTGGTCCAGCCCTGGATCCCTGGGGAGATCCATCTGTCCATCAGTCACTCTACACAGGCCCCAGGCTAACACTTTTACTCCCTTTAAATTAGCCACTGTCACTACCACCAACCAACACCGAATGTTACCGACCGCCATCACCCCTCCGTCAGCACGCGGCAGCCAGATGTTAGGAGCTCCGTGAGCTCTGTTTCCAAGGCTTCCTCCGTTGTAAATCTTAACTCTTCTCCACGAAGGAGATAGACAAGGAGGAGGTAGACAGAGACAACAGAAGCTAGGAGCTCGAACCCCCCTCTCCCCATCTGTTGACACAGATTTTGTTTGCACTCATATGGTACACATGGATTTGTAGGTTTTGTTGCAGTGCCTTTCTGGCGTAATGTCCCATCAGTTTTCTCAGTGTGCAGACTAGGGACGGACAGCATTTCATCCTCCTCTTCCAACAGAATGACACACAATTCTCTGCTGTGGGGCTGGGTGACTTTCAATAAACTAACATAAAGGAAAACATGCTGTCATCTTTCCCAGTGGAATCCAGTGCAGTGTGGTAGTCAGCATTAGTCGGTTTTCCACACCCGTTGTGTTTGATATTTCACCTTTATTTTAACATGCTGGTCAATTAAGAACAAATTATTATTTACAATGATGGCACAATGTGTGCTTATATTAGCCAGAACATATGGTTGGTAAAAAATCCTGGCCACTGACAATACCCAGAGCCAATTAAACGTCACAATACATTCAATTTGCCTGCTGGGGGGCAAGGAGACCCCAGCTCCGCTAAAACCATTGACAACTATGTGCCGTTTTCAAGGGATTGTTAAATAAATGTTACAACTATTTGGTTTTAATATCATAACCTATTGAGAATAGTCAGAACTACAAATGTCAGATTATTCCATGCAAAACAATTGTGCACATTTAGTTCTATCATCAGAGTTATATAGCAAGTAACTGCATGCTTTTCATGATCAGTAAACATCAATGATCATGTCATTTCAGATATGTGAAGGTACCTATCCATTTGGCATGTACAGTTGAAGTCGGAGGTTTACATACACCTTAGCCAAATACATTTAAACTCAGTTTTTCACAATTCCTGACATTTAATCCTAGCAATAATTCCCTGTTTTAGGTCAGTTAGGATCACCACTTTATTTTAAGAATGTGAAATGTCAGAATAATAGTAGAGAGAATGATTTATTTCAGCTTTTATTTCTTTCATCACATTCCCAGTGGGTCAGAAATTTACATACACTCAATTAGTATTTGGTAGCATTGCCTTTAAATTGTTTAACTTGGGTCAAACGTTTAGAGTAGCCTTCCACAAGCTTCCCACAATAAGTTGGGTGAATTTTGGTCCATTCCTCCTGACAGAGCTGGTGTAACTGAGTCAGGTTTGTAGGCCTCCTTGCTCGCACACGCTATTTCAGTTCTGCCCACAAATGTTCTATAGGATTGAGGTCAGGGCTTTGTGATGGCCACTCCAATACCTTGACTTTGTAGTCCTTAAGCCATTTTGCAACAACTTTGGAAGTATGCTTGGGGTCATTGTCCATTTGGAAAACCCATTTGCGACCAAGCTTTAACTTCCTGACTGATGTCTTGAGATGTTGCTTCAATAATTCCACATAATTTTCCTTCTTATAATAATAATAATAATTGGTCATTTAGCAGACGCTCTTATCCAGAGCGACTTACAGGAGCAATTAGGGTTAAGTGCCTTGCTCAAGGGCACATCGACAGATTTTTCACCTAGTGGGCTCGGGGATTAGAACCAGCGACCTTTCGGTTACTGGCACAACGCTCTTAACCACTAAGCTACCGTCTATTTTGTGAAGTGCACCAGTCCCTCCTGCAGCAAAGCACCCCCACAGCATGATGCTGCCACCCCGTGCTTCACAGTTGGGATGGTGTTCTTCGGCTTGCAAGCATCTCCCTTTTTCCTCCAAACACAACGATGGTCATTATGGCCAAACAGTTCTATTTTTGTTTCATCAGACCAGAGGACATTTCTCCAAAAAGTACAATCTTTGTCCCCATGTGCAGTTGCAAACCGTAGTCTGGCTTTTTTATGGCAGTTTTGGAGCAGTGGCTTCTTCCTTGCTGAGCGGCCTTTCGGGTTATGTCGATATAGGACTTGTTTGACTGTGGATATACAGTGGGGAGAACAAGTATTTGATACACTGCCGATTTTGCAGGTTTTCCTACTTACAAAGCATGTAGAGGTCTGTCATTTTTATCATATGTACACTTCAACACTGAGAGGCAGAATCTAAAAATCCAGAAAATCACATTGTATGATTTGTAAGTAATTAATTTGCATTTTATTGCATGACATAAGTATTTGATCACCTACCAACCAGTATGAATTCCGGCTCTCACAGACCTGTTCGTTTTTCTTTAAGCCCTCCTGTTCTCCACTCATTACCTGTATTAACTGCACCTGTTTGAACTCGTTACCTGTATAAAAGACATCTGTCCACACACTCAATCCAACAGACTCCAACCTCTCCACAATGGCCAAGACCAGAGAGCTGTGTAAGGACATCAGGGATAAAATTGTAGACCTGCACAAGGCTGGGATGGGCTACAGGACAATAGGCAAGCAGCTTGGTGAGAAGGCAACAACTGTTGGCGCAATTATTAGAAAATGGAAGAAGTTCAAGATGACGGTCAATCACCTCGGTCTGGGACTCCATGCAAGATATCACCTCGTGGGGCATCAATGATCATGAGGAATGTGAGGGATCAGCCCAGAACTACACGGCAGGACCTGGTCAATGACCTGAAGAGAGCTGGGACCACAGTCTCAAAGAAAACCATTAGTAACACACTACGCCGTCATGGATTAAAATCCTGCAGCGCACGCAAGGTCCCCCTGCTCAAGCCAGCGCATGTCCAGGCCCATCTGAAGTTTGCAAATGACCATCTGGATGATCCAGATGAGGAATGGGAGAAGGTCATGTGGTTTGATGAGACAAAAAAATAGCTTTTTGGTCTAAACTCCACTCGCCGTGTTTGCAGGAAGAAGAAGGATAAGTACAACCCCAAGAACACCATCCCAACCGTGAAGCATGGAGGTGGAAACATCATTCTTTGGGGATGCTTTTCTGCAAAGGGGACAGGACGACTGCACCGTATTGAGGGGAGGATGGATGGGGCCATGTATCACGAGATCTTGGCCAACAACCTCCTTCCCTCAGTAAGAGTATTGAAGATGGGTCGTGGCTGGGTCTTCCAGCATGACAACGACCCGAAACCCACAGCCAGGGCAACTAAGGAGTGGCTCCGTAAGATGCATCTCAAGGTCCTGGAGTGGCCTAGCCAGTCTCCAGACCTGAACCCAATAGAAAATCTTTGGAGGGAGCTGAAAGTCCGTATTGCCCAGCGACAGCCCCGAAACCTGAAGGATCTGGAGAAGGTCTGTATGGAGGAGTAGGCCAAAATCCCTGCTGCAGTGTGTGCAAACCTGGTCAAGACCTACAGGAAACGTATGATCTCTGTAATTGCAAACAAAGGTTTCTGTACCAAATATTAAGTTCTGCTTTTCTGATGTATCAAATACTTATGTCATGCAATAAAATGCAAATTAATTACTTAAAAATCATACAATGTGATTTTCTGGATTTTTTTTTTAGATTCCGTCTCTCACAGTTGAAGTGTACCTATGATAAAAATTACAGACCTCTACATGCTTTGTAAGTAGGAAAACCTTCAAAATCGGCAGTGTATCAAATACTTGTTCTCCCCACTGTAGATACTTTTGTACCTGTTTCCTCCAGCATCTTCACAAGGTCCTTTGCTGTTGTTCCGGGATTGATTTGCACTTTTCACACCAAAATACGTTCATCTCTAGGAGACAGAACGCGTCTCCTTCCTGAGCAGTATGACGGCTGCGTGGTCCCATGGTGTTCATACTTGCGTACTATTGTTTGTAGAGATGAATGTGGTACCTTCAGGCATTTGGAAATTGCTCCCAAGGATGAACCAGACTTGTGGAGGTCTACAATTCTTTTTCTGAGGTATTGGGTGATTTCTTTTCATTTTCCCATGATGTCAAGCAAAGAGGCACTGAGTTTGAAGCTAGGCCTTGAAATACATCCACAGGTGCACCTCCAATTGACTCAAATGATGTCAATTAGCCTATCAGAAGCTTCTAAAGCCATGACATCATTTTCTGGAATTTTCCAAGCTGTTTAAAGGCACAGTAAACTTCTGACCCACTGGAATTGTGATACAGTGAATTATAAGTGAAATAATCTGTCTGTAAACAATTGTTGGGAAAAATTACTTGTGTCATGCCAAAACTATAGTTTGTTAACAAGAAATGTGTGGAGTGGTTGAAAAATGAGTTTTAATGACTCCAACCTAAGTGTATGTAACCTTCCGACTTCAACTGTAGCTAGCTAAGCAAACAGCATAATTTAGCTTGCTTCATCATAGATTAGGCTTTTGGAAAGAGCTTGACATCGGCAACTCCTCGTCCTGGTAAAGTTGTCAGTTGGACTACTGTCATCACAACTTTTATTGCAAACGACCTATATAGAGAGTTGGGCCAATGCGGTTTCTGCATTATGATGCATTTACATGACACTTCAACATTCTATGGCATCCATGTTAGCTACCCATTAACATTTCATGGGGAATATTTAAACAATGCTATGGAGCTGAATGTCTAGAAATAAAACAATATCAAACATTTTAAAGTTGGCGTAACTCTATAAATCAAATCAAAGATTATTGGTTGCATACACAGATTTGCAGATGTTATTGCAGGTGTAGCGAAATGCTTGTGTTTCTAGCTCTAACCGTGCAGTAATAATACCTAGCTAGATAAAACAATGGGAAGCATAATCCAAAAAGTAAAAAGAAAGAAATTAAGAAATATCAGAACAAACAAAATATGGCTCTGACAATACCTAAGAATAGTGAGCTATTGGCCATTAGCCAAAAGGGTGAGCCAGACTAGCCATAGTCCCTGGTACTGTATGTCACCGATGCCAATATTGAGCGGTGAGAGAGGGTGGGCAGTGCCCACAACATGGCCAGGTGCAGTAACTCTTAGTTACTGGCCGTCCCTTCAGTCTGTTCCAGATTTACACTGCTACTTAAGCAGCTAGGGCACAGAGGGAAATGCATGGCTGACAGTGAGACGCATGGCTTCTAGAGAGACACATGGCTGACAGAGAGGTTCATGGCTGACAGAGGGATACATGGCTGACAGAGAGACGCACGGCTGACAGAGAGAGATGCATGGCTGACAGAGGGATACATGGCTGACAGAGGGATGTATGGCTGACAGAGAGACGCATGGCTGACAGAGAGACGCACGGCTGACAGAGAAACACATGGCTGACAGAGATGGCATTGGCTGACAGAGAGGCGCATGGCTGAGAGAGAGACACGTGGCTGACAGAGAGACACATGGCTGACAGCGAGACGCACGGCTGACAGAGAGATGCACGGCTGACAGAGGGATACATGGCTGACAGAGGGATGTATGGCTGACAGAGAGACGCATGGCTGACAGCGAGACGCACGGCTGACAGAGAAACACATGGCTGACAGCGAGACGCACGGCTGACAGAGAGAGATGCATGGCTGACAGAGGGATACATGGCTGACAGAGGGATGAATGGCTGACAGAGAGACGCATGGCTGACAGAGAGACGCACGGCTGACAGAGAAACACATGGCTGACAGAGATGGCATTGGCTGACAGAGAGGCGCATGGCTGAGAGAGAGACACGTGGCTGACAGAGAGACACATGGCTGACAGCGAGACGCACGGCTGACAGAGAGACGCACGGCTGACAGAGGGACGCATGGCTGACAGACAAACTCATGGCTGACAGAGAAACACATGGCTGACAGAGAAACACATGGCTGACAGAGAAACACATGGCTGACAGAGTGACGCATGGGTTGCAGTGTTATTTTTCTATCCCTCTTTTGTCTCTATCTGTCTATCTCTCTCTCTCCCACAATCATTATCTCTCTCTCCTCCCTCTCTTTCTCTTTCTCTTTCTCTATCTCCAATCTTTCTCTCTTAATCCATTCATCCAATTAACAATAGCCCTTCAGTGTTGTGTAATTTAGGACAGAACACAGCAGTAGTGGATGTTATTAGGGACATTATCAATCAGCTCTGGTCCAGGAGGAGACTGCCCTAATGCCTGTCACTGTGCTTCAGCCCCATATTTACGACCGCAAATGTGAACTGCATGACTGGCATCTCAGAGCTCTCAAATAATAAAATAAATCAAAACATAAGAGTTTTTGTCTTTTCGCAATTTCCTTTTCGGTCTCCGAATATGAAACCAGATGTTTCCGGCATGCTAAAGATGCTTTTCATCTTTATTTTCTTTGTTTTTCTTCCTTCCTCTCCCTCTCTCTCTCTCTCTCTCTCTCCTCTCTCTCTCTCTCTCTCTCTCTCTCTCTCTCTCTCTCTCTCTCTCTCTCTCTCTCTCTCTCTCTCTCTCTCTCTCTCTCTCTCTCTCTCTCTCTCTCTCTCTCTCCTCTCTCTCTCTCTCTCTCTCTCTCTCTCTCTCACTCTCTCTCTCTCTCTCTCTCCCTCTCTCTTTCACTCTCTCTCTCTCTTCCCCCTGCATGCGCTTTCAAAATAATTGTACCCTTTAAAAAAAAGCGAGGGCTTATAAAAAGTGAAATGTCCTCTTTGCCCAGGGAAGTAGTCTGTTTTGCATTGATAGAGAGGCACCGGGAGCCTCTGGCCATTCTGCTGAGCCTGTTTTCCCTCTGCCTTATCCTGCCTCCACATCTCCCCTCTCCAGTGCGCCTCCAAGTAACACGCGCAGGTCAAAGCAATAGCGTTCGGTTCCCTTCTCTACCCCCCTACCCGCTACTCTAATTGGGGGTCTCTAGGTTATAGAATGTCTTGGTTATCACAAAGCCCCCAGAGAATACATTTCAGCAACATAATTTCAGTCACGAGTGACCTGGATTTTTTAAATGCATCTCAGCTTCGGCTTGTTTACATTGTGGACAATGTGTCATTATCTCCTGGTCGTTCACATGCCAGCACGTTTTCATAGAACGGAAACAACATTCATGACATCATCCCTCTATGACAGGATTCAGGCATAGAAATTAGGACATAGACACTGAACACCACCATTGATATAGTATAGCTCTATAATCCATACTGCGCTAGGTATAAGTGTGGTCCCAGCCATCTCCTTATGAAGAGCATGTCTGTTTGAAAAGCTCTGGGCAGACCCCGTCAGACCCCCATGTGTGTCAGCACTCACTGCCAGTCAGTCACATCCAGTCAACCACAGCCACAATAAACATCCCCCGAGCCGTTCTTCAGACCCCAGCCCAGCGCAGGGCTCCTGAGTGGAGCAGGGCTCAGAGCAGGGCTCCTCAGGTTTGAGGCCGACCAGGGCCAGCCGACACTGCTTCCTGTTGGATTTGAAATGCGGGCCAAGTACAAACAAACAGGTCCTGTGGCGTGCTGCAGTGCTGTGGCCGGGCCTGGCGAGAGACCGACCTGCACAGTGTTAGAGGGGGATCGCTGGAGATACACTGACATGTCGGGTTAATGGGTTTTGGGGTTTTGGATTGGGGTTGCCGTGGTTACGCACCCAGCCGGTTCGTTTACATTCAACGTAAAAGCTGATTGGACGTGAAGTTCTCAAAGGAGTATCACCACTGAGTATTTGTCAGGGTATTAGAGAAGTACTCTCAGGCCAGTCTGAAACAGCTGATGTCATGGAAACGGTAGGTGGCTTTCAGGAAATATTGGATTTGTTTTTCCTTTCAGCAAACCCACAAATAGTCTCCTATTACTCCTGTTTCAGACAGCTAGATACAGTAAACACTGATTCACGTTGTGTGTGTTCTGTTCTACACGTCAAGCTCCTGTTGAACCATCACAGACCACTGTAGTTTACTGCCATGTCCTTCTGTCTGTGTGTTGGGTTTCCACAGTGTTTATGAGTGGGGCTTGTCATGGTTGAAGGCATCAAAGCTAGTGGGGCCATTTTTGTTTAGTGTATACCAGGGCTCTCCAACTCTGTTCCTGGAGAGCTACCGTCCTGTAGGTTTTCACTCCAACCCTAATCTAGCAATCTAGCACTTCTAATAATTAGCTGGTTGATAAACTGAATCAGGTTAGTTACAACTGGGGTTGGAGCAAAAACCTACAGTATGGTAGCTCTCCAGGAACAGGGTTGAAGAACCCTGATATCCCTGCCATGTAGCATGCTTCTGCCTATTTGAGCTGGTCACTATGTGTAGGTAATCCTGTCTAACGCGGATTTTAAAAATATATATTGCGTAGTAGAACTGCATAAGTGTTGCTCTCCACTTTGTGAGTTTTGAAATCAGTGGAATTAGAGTATGATATCTAAGGAGATGGAGAAAACACCTCTCTCCGGATTACATCTTCAAACTAAGGGTAACCATGGCATCCGTGACAGAGAGGGAGAAGCGTCCATTCATGTATACAGGTAAGATAGTCTAGCTAGCTACATTTTCAGATATGACATGTTTCTAATTTTGTCAGAAAGTCATTTTCATTTCAAGTTAAAGTGTACTGTTAGCTAGCAAGTTAACGTTAGCTGGCTGGCTCGCTAGCTAACGTTACGTGTATGAACTGTGTAGTAATATTATTTGTATCTCAGAGCCATTTTCTTTGCTAGTTATAGCCTAATGTTAGCTAGCTAACATTGAACCTGGTTGGTTAGCTACCTGCAGATTCATGCAGGGTAGTAACGTCATGAAGCACAGCCGCGAGCTGCCCAGTGACACGAGCCTACCAGACGAGCTAAATGACTTCTATGCTCGCTTCGAGGCAAGCAACACTGAAGCATGCATGAGAGCATCAGCTGTTCCGGATGACTATGTGATCACGCTCTCCGTAGCCGATGTGAGTAAGACTTTTAAGCAGGTCAACATTCACAAGGCCGCAGGGCCAGACTGATTACCAGGACGTGTACTCCGAGCATGCGCTGACCAACTGGCAAGTGTCTTCACTGACATTTTCAACATGTCCCTGACTGAGTCTGTAATACCAACATGTTTCAAGCAGACCACCATAGTCCCTGTGCCCAAGAACACTAAGATAACCTGCCTAAATGACTACAGACCCGTAGCACTCACGTCTGTAGCCATGAAGTGCTTTGAAAGGCTGGTCATGGCTCACATCAACACCATTATCCCAGAAACCCTAGACCCACTCCAATTTGCATACCACCCCAACAGATCCACAGATGATGCAATCTCTATTGCACTCCACATTGCCCTTTCCCACCTGGACAAGAAGAACACCTACGTGAGAATGCTATTCATTGACTACAGCTCAGCGTTCAACACCATAGTGCCCTCAAAGCTCATCACTAAGCTAAGGACCCTGGGACAAAACACCTCTGCAACTGGATCCTGGACTTCCTGACGGGCCGCCCCCAGGTGGTAAGGGTAGATTACAACACATCTGCCACGCTGATCCTCAACACGTGCTCAGTCCCGTCCTGTACTCCCTATTCACCCATGACTGCATGGACAGGCACGACTCCAACACCATCATTAAGTTTGCCGATGACACAACAGTGGTAGGCCTGATCACCGACAACGATGAGACAGCCTATAGGGAGGAGGTCAGAGACCTGGCCCTGTGGTGCCAGGATAACAACCTCTCCCTCAACGTGATCAAGACAAAGGAGATGATTGTGGACTACAGGAAAAAATAAAGAGGACTGAGCACGCCCCCATTCTCATCGACGGGGCTGTAGTGGAACAGGTTGAGAGCTTCAAGTTCCTAGACTGAAAAGATTTGGCATGGGTCCTCAGATCCTCAAAACGTTCTACAGCTGCACCATCGAGAGCATCCTGACTGGTTGCATCACCGCCTGGTATGGCAACTGCTCGGCCTCCGACCGCAAGCCACTACAGAGGGTAGTACGTACGTCCCAGTACATCACTGGGGCCAAGCTTCCTGCCATCCAGGACCTCTATACCAGGCGGTGTCAGAGGAAGGCCCTAAAAATTGTAAAAGACTCCAGCCACCCTAGTCATAGACTGTTCTCTCTGCTACCGCACGGCAAGCGGTATCGGAGCGCCAAGTCTAGGTCCAAAAGGCTTCTTAACAGCTTCTACCCCCAAGCCATAAGACTCCTGAACAGCTAATCATGGCTACTGGGACTATTTGCATTGTCCCCCCCCCCCCCCCACCCCACCCCCTCTTTTACTCTGCTGCTACTCTGTTTATTATCTATGCATAGTCACTTTAACTCTACCCACATGTACATATGACCTCAATTACCTCGACTAACCGGTGCCTCCGCACATTGACTCTGTACCGGTACACCCTGTATATAGCCTCCCTACTGTTATTTTTTACTTATCTATTTTTTACTTAACACTTTTTTTCTTAAAACTGCATTGTTGGTTAAGGGCTTGTAAGTAAGCATTTCACTGTAAGGTCTACACCTGTTGTATTCGGCGCATGTGGCAAATAACATTGTTTAGCTAGCTAGCTAGCTACATGTCTTAACAAAAGACTCCACTATGCAAGTATCCATTTCAAAATAATGTTCATGATGTCACTGTGACAGCTGTTGATAGACGTAGCTGGTAAATTCGCTCTGGCTATCTATTCCGATTTCAGAGCACTCTCATCTGAGTGTGCCAGAGTGCAGAATAACTGACAAATTTACGAATGCTCAACACCCGTTGAATATGGCCAGTGTCAGTAAACGTTGGCAAAAAAGCGTAATTAAATTGTTGCCAGCAGCACAGTTGCAGTCACCAACGCTCTGGATAAAATAAAAACAGCATAACCAGCTCTGCTAGGGTGAGTAAAATGGTCAGAGTGAGCGGTTCTCTCATTTGTGTCTGGAAGTATCTAGCAAGCTAGCCAACGTTAGCCAGTTAGCTTGGGTGCTTGACTGCTGTTGTTCGGACAGAACGCTCGGATCAACCCTTAAAGAGATGGGTGGGGCTAAAGCTTAAGAGGGTGTGAACGATGCTGAATGGGTGTAGACAAAGAAGAGCTCTCCAATAGTTGTACCAAAACATTCAAAGGCCATTTTCTCAAAAGTGAGGTTAAAAGTTAATCAACTTTCAAAGCAGAATTACTTTCCCATTGTTCCTCAACTGTAGTGTATGATATACAATGTTCTAGCTCTGAGTCTCTACTTCTATCCAATGTAAAAAATACAATTTCAAATTTTGCTACATAAGACCGAATCGAGCCGGTCGGTCACATATACTGTGACTGCTACTAAGTCCAGTGACCAAGAAGTGAATATGCCTGAGGGTCTGTCTGCACTGATAACACCTGAGGTGAGTGTATACAACCTGGCCCAAAGGTTAGGTGAGACCCAGTAGCTTTGTTAGCCATAGTTTAGTTCTGATTATAACCAACCAATACTGCTTTGCTCCACCGCTGCCCAGACCAAACAACAGTCTCTCATTCTCCCAGGACAGAGTCACGGTCAGTCAGCCAATCAGATCTGTGTTTTACAGCTACTGTTAAATACTGGGCAGCAATTATGGTTGTCCCTATTAACATGACAACATGTCATACAACCACTTCCTGTTAAAGTCCTCTTATCTTAATTGGTGAAGTCTCAGAGGAGAGTCAGTCTGCAGTGGGAGGGAGGGGAGGGGAGAGCAGCACAGTGGCTGTCCAGTGTGTGGAGCCTGCTTCTCATCCGACCGCCTCAGCCTGACACACAGACATAATTTAATGTCAGTTTCCCAAATGCCAAAATGAGACGGCATAGTCCATCAGAAACAATGAGGGGGAAATTAGTGCTGAGACATTTATTTTACCATTACAGGAGGCCATCATCAATCACACATGGTACAGAGTCTACAGACTGGAGGCTCCTCAGGGAAGGGGAGGACCATCCTCCTCAGTGAATTTCAGAAAAATGTAAATTTTTAGATAAAACTATTCTAAATATTTTCAAGTCACCAAATAATTGATTACAACATACTGTTTTGCAATGGTCTACAGTAGCCTCAATAGCACTCTTTAGGGTATCACCATGGTGTAGCCGGAGGACAGCTAGTTTCCATCCTCCTCTGGGTACATTAACTTTAATACAAAACCTAGGAGGCTCCTGGTTCTCACCCCCTTCCATAGACTTCCATAGTAATTATGACAACTTCTGGAGGATGTCCTCCTTCCTATCAGAGATCTTGCAGCATGAACTGACATGTTGTCCACCCAATCAAAGGATCAGGGAATGTATCAGGGAATGTAGTACTGAAAGCATAAACTACAGCTAGCTACAACTGCAGTGCATAAAATGTGGTGAGTAGTTGACTCAGAGAGAGAAAGACAATAGTTGATTAGTTCTAAACAAATGTGAGAGAGAGAGTGAGAGAGAGAGAAAGCGAGAGAGCTAGCTATATTTTGTATTTTTTAAACTTTCACTTACTTAGCTAGTGAATGCAGCTAGCTAGTTTAGCCTACTCAAACACCCGGCCCAAACAGAGAGGGATGCTATGTTAGCTAGCTGGCTATGGCTATCCAACACTGGAACTCTTCCAAGTCAAGGTAAGCTTTTGGTTTTATTAATTTATTGCCACCGGGGCCTCCGGTGTAACTGCTAAACTCCTTGCTGTACCGCATGATTGTAGCAGGTTTACTAACGCGTTAGTTCTAGTAGCTATGTGGACTATGATGTTATAATATGGTGACAACAATGTAGGCTGTGTGTAGCGGTTAGTGGTTATGATATGAAGGTTTGTCATGGAAAGTTTTTTTTTGCCTGATCACAGACAGCTGATGTGTTGTGCACTGAATTCCACAAGCGAAGGGAAAAAAAGGTGAGAGAAGGAGAGAACGTAGATGCGGGAAGAAATTATATAACGATAAAAGGGATCATGCTGTATGTATGTGGCTGCTATGAAAGTGAACTGTGTTTGCGTGTGATCTGGGGTGTATTCATTCCACCAATTCTGTTGAAAAACTTTTCTTAAACAGAAGCAAGCGGAATGAGACAGGGATAACCTGAATTTGTCCAATAGAAACTCTTGTTTTCAACTGTTGGACTAATTATTACACCCTAGATCAGCTAGATGCAGGCAAGAGTGTGCAAGGCGTTAATAAATGTGCCAATATCTCTCACCTTGATTACGCTAATTCCTCTCGACCTGTGAACCTAGCGTACGTTATAAACTTTCATTCATAGGCTAGGTTGTAGCAACTTCATGATGGGTATAGAGAACATTTGAGTATCATGTAGAAGCCTAAACCTATCGATGTTACATTGACCTGGGTGAATGGAATATGAATGACAGTCATCTAATATGTTGTAATAGAAATAAGGCCATGCTCATGAAAAAAAATAATCGTCCTCCCTCATCTTAAACGGCACCGACCGCCACTGTAACATAGCCATAAAAAGAGGCTCTATATTAACCTCTACCGGATCGGTGTTCCGTATACGGGACGGTTGAGCCAACGTGCGCTAATGTGATTAGCATGACTGTTGTAAGTAACAGCAAACTTTCCAGGACATAGACATGTCTTATATGGGCAGAAAGCTTAAATTCTTGTTAATCTAACTGCACTGTCCAATTTACAGTAGCTATTACAGTGAAAAAATACCATGCTATTGTTTGAGGAGGGTGCATCTAGATGTGTGAAAGTTAGTGTTTAAGCTAATGATCCATCATGTATGACATTCCTGGG
>NW_028156658.1:0-19171 GCF_964263955.1 Coregonus lavaretus
TTCTTTTAGCCTTTTCGCATGAAAACAGGGTCCAAAATCATGGGTTTTCGTTCAGCAGTGGAAGTAGGAGGCGCGCTCTACAATAGGCAAGGGTTTTCAAGTCTGCAAGTACGTTTTAAACTGAGTTCCATGAACATTGTCCAAAATCATGTTTTAACCAAAATCCGCAATGCGACCAGTTCAGCATATGAGAGGAGACACTGTTTGAGTGTAACAAACGTGAAACATTTCTTTTAGCCTTTTCGCATGAAAACAGGGTCCAAAATCATGGGTTTTCGTTCGGCAGTGGAAGTAGGAGGCGCGCTCTACAATAGGCAAGGGTTTTCAAGTCTGCAAGTACGTTTTAAGCTGAGTTCCATGAACATTGTCCAAAATCATGTTTTAACCAAAATCCACAATGCGACCAGTTCAGCATATGAGAGGAGACACTGTTTGAGTGTAACAAACGTGAAACATTTCTTTTAGCCTTTTCGCATGAAAACAGGGTCCAAAATCATGGGTTTTCGTTCAGCAGTGGAAGTAGGAGGCGCGCTCTACAATAGGCAAGGGTTTTCAAGTCTGCAAGTACGTTTTAAACTGAGTTCCATGAACATTGTCCAAAATCATGTTTTAACCAAAATCCACAATGCGACCAGTTCAGCATATGAGAGGAGACACTGTTTGAGTGTAACAAACGTGAAACATTTCTTTTAGCCTTTTCGCATGAAAACAGGGTCCAAAATCATGGGTTTTCGTTCAGCAGTGGAAGTAGGAGGCGCGCTCTACAATAGGCAAGGGTTTTCAAGTCTGCAAGTACGTTTTAAGCTGAGTTCCATGAACATTGTCCAAAATCATGTTTTAACCAAAATCCACAATGCGACCAGTTCAGCATATGAGAGGAGACACTGTTTGAGTGTAACAAACGTGAAACATTTCTTTTAGCCTTTTCGCATGAAAACAGGGTCCAAAATCATGGGTTTTCGTTCAGCAGTGGAAGTAGGAGGCGCGCTCTACAATAGGCAAGGGTTTTCAAGTCTGCAAGTACGTTTTAAACTGAGTTCCATGAACATTGTCCAAAATCATGTTTTAACCAAAATCCACAATGCGACCAGTTCAGCATATGAGAGGAGACACTGTTTGAGTGTAACAAACGTGAAACATTTCTTTTAGCCTTTTCGCATGAAAACAGGGTCCAAAATCATGGGTTTTCGTTCAGCAGTGGAAGTAGGAGGCGCGCTCTACAATAGGCAAGGGTTTTCAAGTCTGCAAGTACGTTTTAAACTGAGTTCCATGAACATTGTCCAAAATCATGTTTTAACCAAAATCCACAATGCGACCAGTTCAGCATATGAGAGGAGACACTGTTTGAGTGTAACAAACGTGAAACATTTCTTTTAGCCTTTTCGCATGAAAACAGGGTCCAAAATCATGGGTTTTCGTTCAGCAGTGGAAGTAGGAGGCGCGCTCTACAATAGGCAAGGGTTTTCAAGTCTGCAAGTACGTTTTAAACTGAGTTCCATGAACATTGTCCAAAATCATGTTTTAACCAAAATCCACAATGCGACCAGTTCAGCATATGAGAGGAGACACTGTTTGAGTGTAACAAACGTGAAACATTTCTTTTAGCCTTTTCGCATGAAAACAGGGTCCAAAATCATGGGTTTTCGTTCAGCAGTGGAAGTAGGAGGCGCGCTCTACAATAGGCAAGGGTTTTCAAGTCTGCAAGTACGTTTTAAACTGAGTTCCATGAACATTGTCCAAAATCATGTTTTAACCAAAATCCACAATGCGACCAGTTCAGCATATGAGAGGAGACACTGTTTGAGTGTAACAAACGTGAAACATTTCTTTTAGCCTTTTCGCATGAAAACAGGGTCCAAAATCATGGGTTTTCGTTCAGCAGTGGAAGTAGGAGGCGCGCTCTACAATAGGCAAGGGTTTTCAAGTCTGCAAGTACGTTTTACACTGAGTTCCATGAACATTGTCCAAAATCATGTTTTAACCAAAATCCACAATGCGACCAGTTCAGCATATGAGAGGAGACACTGTTTGAGTGTAACAAACGTGAAACATTTCTTTTAGCCTTTTCGCATGAAAACAGGGTCCAAAATCATGGGTTTTCGTTCAGCAGTGGAAGTAGGAGGCGCGCTCTACAATAGGCAAGGGTTTTCAAGTCTGCAAGTCCGTTATAAACTGAGTTCCATGAACATTGTCCAAAATCATGTTTTAACCAAAATCCACAATGCGACCAGTTCAGCAT
The DNA here is from genome assembly GCF_964263955.1 of Coregonus lavaretus. Taxonomy (NCBI): domain Eukaryota; kingdom Metazoa; phylum Chordata; class Actinopteri; order Salmoniformes; family Salmonidae; genus Coregonus; species Coregonus lavaretus. The sequence goes on from NW_028156658.1 coordinate 2,240, forward strand.
ATGAGAGGAGACACTGTTTGAGTGTAACAAACGTGAAACATTTCTTTTAGCCTTTTCGCATGAAAACAGGGTCCAAAATCATGGGTTTTCGTTCAGCAGTGGAAGTAGGAGGCGCGCTCTACAATAGGCAAGGGTTTTCAAGTCTGCAAGTACGTTTTAAACTGAGTTCCATGAACATTGTCCAAAATCATGTTTTAACCAAAATCCACAATGCGACCAGTTCAGCATATGAGAGGAGACACTGTTTGAGTGTAACAAACGTGAAACATTTCTTTTAGCCTTTTCGCATGAAAACAGGGTCCAAAATCATGGGTTTTCGTTCAGCAGTGGAAGTAGGAGGCGCGCTCTACAATAGGCAAGGGTTTTCAAGTCTGCAAGTACGTTTTAAGCTGAGTTCCATGAACATTGTCCAAAATCATGTTTTAACCAAAATCCACAATGCGACCAGTTCAGCATATGAGAGGAGACACTGTTTGAGTGTAACAAACGTGAAACATTTCTTTTAGCCTTTTCGCATGAAAACAGGGTCCAAAATCATGGGTTTTCGTTCAGCAGTGGAAGTAGGAGGCGCGCTCTACAATAGGCAAGGGTTTTCAAGTCTGCAAGTACGTTTTAAACTGAGTTCCATGAACATTGTCCAAAATCATGTTTTAACCAAAATCCACAATGCGACCAGTTCAGCATATGAGAGGAGACACTGTTTGAGTGTAACAAACGTGAAACATTTCTTTTAGCCTTTTCGCATGAAAACAGGGTCCAAAATCATGGGTTTTCGTTCAGCAGTGGAAGTAGGAGGCGCGCTCTACAATAGGCAAGGGTTTTCAAGTCTGCAAGTACGTTTTAAACTGAGTTCCATGAACATTGTCCAAAATCATGTTTTAACCAAAATCCACAATGCGACCAGTTCAGCATATGAGAGGAGACACTGTTTGAGTGTAACAAAGGTGAAACATTTCTTTTAGCCTTTTCGCATGAAAACAGGGTCCAAAATCATGGGTTTTCGTTCAGCAGTGGAAGTAGGAGGCGCGCTCTACAATAGGCAAGGGTTTTCAAGTCTGCAAGTACGTTTTAAACTGAGTTCCATGAACATTGTCCAAAATCATGTTTTAACCAAAATCCACAATGCGACCAGTTCAGCATATGAGAGGAGACACTGTTTGAGTGTAACAAACGTGAAACATTTCTTTTAGCCTTTTCGCATGAAAACAGGGTCCAAAATCATGGGTTTTCGTTCAGCAGTGGAAGTAGGAGGCGCGCTCTACAATAGGCAAGGGTTTTCAAGTCTGCAAGTACGTTTTAAGCTGAGTTCCATGAACATTGTCCAAAATCATGTTTTAACCAAAATCCACAATGCGACCAGTTCAGCATATGAGAGGAGACACTGTTTGAGTGTAACAAACGTGAAACATTTCTTTTAGCCTTTTCGCATGAAAACAGGGTCCAAAATCATGGGTTTTCGTTCAGCAGTGGAAGTAGGAGGCGCGCTCTACAATAGGCAAGGCTTTTCAAGTCTGCAAGTCCGTTTTAAACTGAGTTCCATGAACATTGTCCAAAATCATGTTTTAACCAAAATCCACAATGCGACCAGTTCAGCATATGAGAGGAGACACTGTTTGAGTGTAACAAAGGTGAAACATTTCTTTTAGCCTTTTCGCATGAAAACAGGGTCCAAAATCATGGGTTTTCGTTCAGCAGTGGAAGTAGGAGGCGCGCTCTACAATAGGCAAGGGTTTTCAAGTCTGCAAGTACGTTTTAAACTGAGTTCCATGAACATTGTCCAAAATCATGTTTTAACCAAAATCCACAATGCGACCAGTTCAGCATATGAGAGGAGACACTGTTTGAGTGTAACAAACGTGAAACATTTCTTTTAGCCTTTTCGCATGAAAACAGGGTCCAAAATCATGGGTTTTCGTTCAGCAGTGGAAGTAGGAGGCGCGCTCTACAATAGGCAAGGGTTTTCAAGTCTGCAAGTACGTTTTAAACTGAGTTCCATGAACATTGTCCAAAATCATGTTTTAACCAAAATCCGCAATGCGACCAGTTCAGCATATGAGAGGAGACACTGTTTGAGTGTAACAAACGTGAAACATTTCTTTTAGCCTTTTCGCATGAAAACAGGGTCCAAAATCATGGGTTTTCGTTCGGCAGTGGAAGTAGGAGGCGCGCTCTACAATAGGCAAGGGTTTTCAAGTCTTCAAGTACGTTTTAAGCTGAGTTCCATGAACATTGTCCAAAATCATGTTTTAACCAAAATCCACAATGCGACCAGTTCAGCATATGAGAGGAGACACTGTTTGAGTGTAACAAACGTGAAACATTTCTTTTAGCCTTTTCGCATGAAAACAGGGTCCAAAATCATGGGTTTTCGTTCAGCAGTGGAAGTAGGAGGCGCGCTCTACAATAGGCAAGGGTTTTCAAGTCTGCAAGTACGTTTTAAACTGAGTTCCATGAACATTGTCCAAAATCATGTTTTAACCAAAATCCACAATGCGACCAGTTCAGCATATGAGAGGAGACACTGTTTGAGTGTAACAAACGTGAAACATTTCTTTTAGCCTTTTCGCATGAAAACAGGGTCCAAAATCATGGGTTTTCGTTCAGCAGTGGAAGTAGGAGGCGCGCTCTACAATAGGCAAGGGTTTTCAAGTCTGCAAGTACGTTTTAAACTGAGTTCCATGAACATTGTCCAAAATCATGTTTTAACCAAAATCCACAATGCGACCAGTTCAGCATATGAGAGGAGACACTGTTTGAGTGTAACAAACGTGAAACATTTCTTTTAGCCTTTTCGCATGAAAACAGGGTCCAAAATCATGGGTTTTCGTTCAGCAGTGGAAGTAGGAGGCGCGCTCTACAATAGGCAAGGGTTTTCAAGTCTGCAAGTACGTTTTAAACTGAGTTCCATGAACATTGTCCAAAATCATGTTTTAACCAAAATCCGCAATGCGACCAGTTCAGCATATGAGAGGAGACACTGTTTGAGTGTAACAAACGTGAAACATTTCTTTTAGCCTTTTCGCATGAAAACAGGGTCCAAAATCATGGGTTTTCGTTCAGCAGTGGAAGTAGGAGGCGCGCTCTACAATAGGCAAGGGTTTTCAAGTCTGCAAGTACGTTTTAAACTGAGTTCCATGAACATTGTCCAAAATCATGTTTTAACCAAAATCCACAATGCGACCAGTTCAGCATATGAGAGGAGACACTGTTTGAGTGTAACAAACGTGAAACATTTCTTTTAGCCTTTTCGCATGAAAACAGGGTCCAAAATCATGGGTTTTCGTTCAGCAGTGGAAGTAGGAGGCGCGCTCTACAATAGGCAAGGGTTTTCAAGTCTGCAAGTACGTTGTAAGCTGAGTTCCATGAACATTGTCCAAAATCATGTTTTAACCAAAATCCACAATGCGACCAGTTCAGCATATGAGAGGAGACACTGTTTGAGTGTAACAAACGTGAAACATTTCTTTAGCCTTTTTGCATGAAAACAGGGTCCAAAATCATGGGTTTTCGTTCAGCAGTGGAAGTAGGAGGCGCGCTCTACAATAGGCAAGGGTTTTCAAGTCTGCAAGAACGTTTTAAACTGAGTTCCATGAACATTGTCCAAAATCATGTTTTAACCAAAATCCACAATGCGACCAGTTCAGCATATGAGAGGAGACACTGTTTGAGTGTAACAAAGGTGAAACATTTCTTTTAGCCTTTTCGCATGAAAACAGGGTCCAAAATCATGGGTTTTCGTTCAGCAGTGGAAGTAGGAGGCGCGCTCTACAATAGGCAAGGGTTTTCAAGTCTGCAAGTACGTTTTAAACTGAGTTCCATGAACATTGTCCAAAATCATGTTTTAACCAAAATCCACAATGCGACCAGTTCAGCATATGAGAGGAGACACTGTTTGAGTGTAACAAACGTGAAACATTTCTTTTAGCCTTTTCGCATGAAAACAGGGTCCAAAATCATGGGTTTTCGTTCAGCAGTGGAAGTAGGAGGCGCGCTCTACAATAGGCAAGGGTTTTCAAGTCTGCAAGTACGTTTTAAGCTGAGTTCCATGAACATTGTCCAAAATCATGTTTTAACCAAAATCCACAATGCGACCAGTTCAGCATATGAGAGGAGACACTGTTTGAGTGTAACAAACGTGAAACATTTCTTTTAGCCTTTTCGCATGAAAACAGGGTCCAAAATCATGGGTTTTCGTTCAGCAGTGGAAGTAGGAGGCGCGCTCTACAATAGGCAAGGGTTTTCAAGTCTGCAAGTACGTTTTAAACTGAGTTCCATGAACATTGTCCAAAATCATGTTTTAACCAAAATCCACAATGCGACCAGTTCAGCATATGAGAGGAGACACTGTTTGAGTGTAACAAACGTGAAACATTTCTTTTAGCCTTTTCGCATGAAAACAGGGTCCAAAATCATGGGTTTTCGTTCAGCAGTGGAAGTAGGAGGCGCGCTCTACAATAGGCAAGGGTTTTCAAGTCTGCAAGTACGTTTTAAACTGAGTTCCATGAACATTGTCCAAAATCATGTTTTAACCAAAATCCACAATGCGACCAGTTCAGCATATGAGAGGAGACACTGTTTGAGTGTAACAAACGTGAAACATTTCTTTTAGCCTTTTCGCATGAAAACAGGGTCCAAAATCATGGGTTTTCGTTCAGCAGTGGAAGTAGGAGGCGCGCTCTACAATAGGCAAGGGTTTTCAAGTCTGCAAGTACGTTTTAAACTGAGTTCCATGAACATTGTCCAAAATCATGTTTTAACCAAAATCCACAATGCGACCAGTTCAGCATATGAGAGGAGACACTGTTTGAGTGTAACAAACGTGAAACATTTCTTTTAGCCTTTTCGCATGAAAACAGGGTCCAAAATCATGGGTTTTCGTTCAGCAGTGGAAGTAGGAGGCGCGCTCTACAATAGGCAAGGGTTTTCAAGTCTGCAAGTACGTTTTAAACTGAGTTCCATGAACATTGTCCAAAATCATGTTTTAACCAAAATCCACAATGCGACCAGTTCAGCATATGAGAGGAGACACTGTTTGAGTGTAACAAACGTGAAACATTTCTTTTAGCCTTTTCGCATGAAAACAGGGTCCAAAATCATGGGTTTTCGTTCAGCAGTGGAAGTAGGAGGCGCGCTCTACAATAGGCAAGGGTTTTCAAGTCTGCAAGTACGTTTTACACTGAGTTCCATGAACATTGTCCAAAATCATGTTTTAACCAAAATCCACAATGCGACCAGTTCAGCATATGAGAGGAGACACTGTTTGAGTGTAACAAACGTGAAACATTTCTTTTAGCCTTTTCGCATGAAAACAGGGTCCAAAATCATGGGTTTTCGTTCAGCAGTGGAAGTAGGAGGCGCGCTCTACAATAGGCAAGGGTTTTCAAGTCTGCAAGTCCGTTATAAACTGAGTTCCATGAACATTGTCCAAAATCATGTTTTAACCAAAATCCACAATGCGACCAGTTCAGCATATGAGAGGAGACACTGTTTGAGTGTAACAAACGTGAAACATTTCTTTTAGCCTTTTCGCATGAAAACAGGGTCCAAAATCATGGGTTTTCGTTCAGCAGTGGAAGTAGGAGGCGCGCTCTACAATAGGCAAGGGTTTTCAAGTCTGCAAGTACGTTTTAAACTGAGTTCCATGAACATTGTCCAAAATCATGTTTTAACCAAAATCCACAATGCGACCAGTTCAGCATATGAGAGGAGACACTGTTTGAGTGTAACAAACGTGAAACATTTCTTTTAGCCTTTTCGCATGAAAACAGGGTCCAAAATCATGGGTTTTCGTTCAGCAGTGGAAGTAGGAGGCGCGCTCTACAATAGGCAAGGGTTTTCAAGTCTGCAAGTACGTTTTAAGCTGAGTTCCATGAACATTGTCCAAAATCATGTTTTAACCAAAATCCACAATGCGACCAGTTCAGCATATGAGAGGAGACACTGTTTGAGTGTAACAAACGTGAAACATTTCTTTTAGCCTTTTCGCATGAAAACAGGGTCCAAAATCATGGGTTTTCGTTCAGCAGTGGAAGTAGGAGGCGCGCTCTACAATAGGCAAGGGTTTTCAAGTCTGCAAGTACGTTTTAAACTGAGTTCCATGAACATTGTCCAAAATCATGTTTTAACCAAAATCCACAATGCGACCAGTTCAGCATATGAGAGGAGACACTGTTTGAGTGTAACAAACGTGAAACATTTCTTTTAGCCTTTTCGCATGAAAACAGGGTCCAAAATCATGGGTTTTCGTTCAGCAGTGGAAGTAGGAGGCGCGCTCTACAATAGGCAAGGGTTTTCAAGTCTGCAAGTACGTTTTAAACTGAGTTCCATGAACATTGTCCAAAATCATGTTTTAACCAAAATCCACAATGCGACCAGTTCAGCATATGAGAGGAGACACTGTTTGAGTGTAACAAAGGTGAAACATTTCTTTTAGCCTTTTCGCATGAAAACAGGGTCCAAAATCATGGGTTTTCGTTCAGCAGTGGAAGTAGGAGGCGCGCTCTACAATAGGCAAGGGTTTTCAAGTCTGCAAGTACGTTTTAAACTGAGTTCCATGAACATTGTCCAAAATCATGTTTTAACCAAAATCCACAATGCGACCAGTTCAGCATATGAGAGGAGACACTGTTTGAGTGTAACAAACGTGAAACATTTCTTTTAGCCTTTTCGCATGAAAACAGGGTCCAAAATCATGGGTTTTCGTTCAGCAGTGGAAGTAGGAGGCGCGCTCTACAATAGGCAAGGGTTTTCAAGTCTGCAAGTACGTTTTAAAGCTGAGTTCCATGAACATTGTCCAAAATCATGTTTTAACCAAAATCCACAATGCGACCAGTTCAGCATATGAGAGGAGACACTGTTTGAGTGTAACAAACGTGAAACATTTCTTTTAGCCTTTTCGCATGAAAACAGGGTCCAAAATCATGGGTTTTCGTTCAGCAGTGGAAGTAGGAGGCGCGCTCTACAATAGGCAAGGCTTTTCAAGTCTGCAAGTCCGTTTTAAACTGAGTTCCATGAACATTGTCCAAAATCATGTTTTAACCAAAATCCACAATGCGACCAGTTCAGCATATGAGAGGAGACACTGTTTGAGTGTAACAAAGGTGAAACATTTCTTTTAGCCTTTTCGCATGAAAACAGGGTCCAAAATCATGGGTTTTCGTTCAGCAGTGGAAGTAGGAGGCGCGCTCTACAATAGGCAAGGGTTTTCAAGTCTGCAAGTACGTTTTAAACTGAGTTCCATGAACATTGTCCAAAATCATGTTTTAACCAAAATCCACAATGCGACCAGTTCAGCATATGAGAGGAGACACTGTTTGAGTGTAACAAACGTGAAACATTTCTTTTAGCCTTTTCGCATGAAAACAGGGTCCAAAATCATGGGTTTTCGTTCAGCAGTGGAAGTAGGAGGCGCGCTCTACAATAGGCAAGGGTTTTCAAGTCTGCAAGTACGTTTTAAACTGAGTTCCATGAACATTGTCCAAAATCATGTTTTAACCAAAATCCACAATGCGACCAGTTCAGCATATGAGAGGAGACACTGTTTGAGTGTAACAAACGTGAAACATTTCTTTTAGCCTTTTCGCATGAAAACAGGGTCCAAAATCATGGGTTTTCGTTCAGCAGTGGAAGTAGGAGGCGCGCTCTACAATAGGCAAGGGTTTTCAAGTCTGCAAGTACGTTTTAAACTGAGTTCCATGAACATTGTCCAAAATCATGTTTTAACCAAAATCCACAATGCGACCAGTTCAGCATATGAGAGGAGACACTGTTTGAGTGTAACAAACGTGAAACATTTCTTTTAGCCTTTTCGCATGAAAACAGGGTCCAAAATCATGGGTTTCGTTCAGCAGTGGAAGTAGGAGGCGCGCTCTACAATAGGCAAGGGTTTTCAAGTCTGCAAGTACGTTTTAAACTGAGTTCCATGAACATTGTCCAAAATCATGTTTTAACCAAAATCCACAATGCGACCAGTTCAGCATATGAGAGGAGACACTGTTTGAGTGTAACAAACGTGAAACATTTCTTTTAGCCTTTTCGCATGAAAACAGGGTCCAAAATCATGGGTTTTCGTTCAGCAGTGGAAGTAGGAGGCGCGCTCTACAATAGGCAAGGGTTTTCAAGTCTGCAAGTACGTTTTAAACTGAGTTCCATGAACATTGTCCAAAATCATGTTTTAACCAAAATCCACAATGCGACCAGTTCAGCATATGAGAGGAGACACTGTTTGAGTGTAACAAACGTGAAACATTTCTTTTAGCCTTTTCGCATGAAAACAGGGTCCAAAATCATGGGTTTTCGTTCAGCAGTGGAAGTAGGAGGCGCGCTCTACAATAGGCAAGGGTTTTCAAGTCTGCCAAGTACGGTTTAAGCTGAGTTCCATGAACATTGTCCAAAATCATGTTTTAACCAAAATCCACAATGCGACCAGTTCAGCATATGAGAGGAGACACTGTTTGAGTGTAACAAACGTGAAACATTTCTTTTAGCCTTTTCGCATGAAAACAGGGTCCAAAATCATGGGTTTTCGTTCAGCAGTGGAAGTAGGAGGCGCGCTCTACAATAGGCAAGGGTTTTCAAGTCTGCAAGTACGTTTTAAACTGAGTTCCATGAACATTGTCCAAAATCATGTTTTAACCAAAATCCACAATGCGACCAGTTCAGCATATGAGAGGAGACACTGTTTGAGTGTAACAAACGTGAAACATTTCTTTTAGCCTTTTCGCATGAAAACAGGGTCCAAAATCATGGGTTTTCGTTCAGCAGTGGAAGTAGGAGGCGCGCTCTACAATAGGCAAGGGTTTTCAAGTCTGCAAGTACGTTTTAAGCTGAGTTCCATGAACATTGTCCAAAATCATGTTTTAACCAAAATCCACAATGCGACCAGTTCAGCATATGAGAGGAGACACTGTTTGAGTGTAACAAACGTGAAACATTTCTTTTAGCCTTTTCGCATGAAAACAGGGTCCAAAATCATGGGTTTTCGTCAGCAGTGGAAGTAGGAGGCGCGCTCTACAATAGGCAAGGGTTTTCAAGTCTGCAAGTACGTTTTAAACTGAGTTCCATGAACATTGTCCAAAATCATGTTTTAACCAAAATCCACAATGCGACCAGTTCAGCATATGAGAGGAGACACTGTTTGAGTGTAACAAACGTGAAACATTTCTTTTAGCCTTTTCGCATGAAAACAGGGTCCAAAATCATGGGTTTTCGTTCAGCAGTGGAAGTAGGAGGCGCGCTCTACAATAGGCAAGGGTTTTCAAGTCTGCAAGTACGTTTTAAACTGAGTTCCATGAACATTGTCCAAAATCATGTTTTAACCAAAATCCACAATGCGACCAGTTCAGCATATGAGAGGAGACACTGTTTGAGTGTAACAAACGTGAAACATTTCTTTTAGCCTTTTCGCATGAAAACAGGGTCCAAAATCATGGTTTTCGTTCAGCAGTGGAAGTAGGAGGCGCGCTCTACAATAGGCAAGGGTTTTCAAGTCTGCAAGTACGTTTTAAACTGAGTTCCATGAACATTGTCCAAAATCATGTTTTAACCAAAATCCGCAATGCGACCAGTTCAGCATATGAGAGGAGACACTGTTTGAGTGTAACAAACGTGAAACATTTCTTTTAGCCTTTTCGCATGAAAACAGGGTCCAAAATCATGGGTTTTCGTTCAGCAGTGGAAGTAGGAGGCGCGCTCTACAATAGGCAAGGGTTTTCAAGTCTGCAAGTACGTTTTAAAGCTGAGTTCCATGAACATTGTCCAAAATCATGTTTTAACCAAAATCCACAATGCGACCAGTTCAGCATATGAGAGGAGACACTGTTTGAGTGTAACAAACGTGAAACATTTCTTTTAGCCTTTTCGCATGAAAACAGGGTCCAAAATCATGGGTTTTCGTTCAGCAGTGGAAGTAGGAGGCGCGCTCTACAATAGGCAAGGGTTTTCAAGTCTGCAAGTACGTTTTAAACTGAGTTCCATGAACATTGTCCAAAATCATGTTTTAACCAAAATCCACAATGCGACCAGTTCAGCATATGAGAGGAGACACTGTTTGAGTGTAACAAACGTGAAACATTTCTTTTAGCCTTTTCGCATGAAAACAGGGTCCAAAATCATGGGTTTTCGTTCAGCAGTGGAAGTAGGAGGCGCGCTCTACAATAGGCAAGGGTTTTCAAGTCTGCAAGTACGTTTTAAACTGAGTTCCATGAACATTGTCCAAAATCATGTTTTAACCAAAATCCACAATGCGACCAGTTCAGCATATGAGAGGAGACACTGTTTGAGTGTAACAAACGTGAAACATTTCTTTTAGCCTTTTCGCATGAAAACAGGGTCCAAAATCATGGGTTTTCGTTCAGCAGTGGAAGTAGGAGGCGCGCTCTACAATAGGCAAGGGTTTTCAAGTCTGCAAGTACGTTGTAAGCTGAGTTCCATGAACATTGTCCAAAATCATGTTTTAACCAAAATCCACAATGCGACCAGTTCAGCATATGAGAGGAGACACTGTTTGAGTGTAACAAACGTGAAACATTTCTTTTAGCCTTTTCGCATGAAAACAGGGTCCAAAATCATGGGTTTTCGTTCAGCAGTGGAAGTAGGAGGCGCGCTCTACAATAGGCAAGGGTTTTCAAGTCTGCAAGTACGTTTTAAACTGAGTTCCATGAACATTGTACAAAATCATGTTTTAACCAAAATCCACAATGCGACCAGTTCAGCATATGAGAGGAGACACTGTTTGAGTGTAACAAACGTGAAACATTTCTTTTAGCCTTTTCGCATGAAAACAGGGTCCAAAATCATGGGTTTTCGTTCAGCAGTGGAAGTAGGAGGCGCGCTCTACAATAGGCAAGGGTTTTCAAGTCTGCAAGTACGTTTTAAACTGAGTTCCATGAACATTGTCCAAAATCATGTTTTAACCAAAATCCGCAATGCGACCAGTTCAGCATATGAGAGGAGACACTGTTTGAGTGTAACAAACGTGAAACATTTCTTTTAGCCTTTTCCGCATGAAAACAGGGTCCAAAATCATGGGTTTTCGTTCAGCAGTGGAAGTAGGAGGCGCGCTCTACAATAGGCAAGGGTTTTCAAGTCTGCAAGTACGTTTTAAACTGAGTTCCATGAACATTGTCCAAAATCATGTTTTAACCAAAATCCACAATGCGACCAGTTCAGCATATGAGAGGAGACACTGTTTGAGTGTAACAAACGTGAAACATTTCTTTTAGCCTTTTCGCATGAAAACAGGGTCCAAAATCATGGGTTTTCGTTCAGCAGTGGAAGTAGGAGGCGCGCTCTACAATAGGCAAGGGTTTTCAAGTCTGCAAGTACGTTTTAAACTGAGTTCCATGAACATTGTCCAAAATCATGTTTTAACCAAAATCCGCAATGCGACCAGTTCAGCATATGAGAGGAGACACTGTTTGAGTGTAACAAACGTGAAACATTTCTTTTAGCCTTTTCGCATGAAAACAGGGTCCAAAATCATGGGTTTTCGTTCAGCAGTGGAAGTAGGAGGCGCGCTCTACAATAGGCAAGGGTTTTCAAGTCTGCAAGTACGTTTTAAACTGAGTTCCATGAACATTGTCCAAAATCATGTTTTAACCAAAATCCACAATGCGACCAGTTCAGCATATGAGAGGAGACACTGTTTGAGTGTAACAAACGTGAAACATTTCTTTTAGCCTTTTCGCATGAAAACAGGGTCCAAAATCATGGGTTTTCGTTCAGCAGTGGAAGTAGGAGGCGCGCTCTACAATAGGCAAGGGTTTTCAAGTCTGCAAGTACGTTTTAAACTGAGTTCCATGAACATTGTCCAAAATCATGTTTTAACCAAAATCCACAATGCGACCAGTTCAGCATATGAGAGGAGACACTGTTTGAGTGTAACAAACGTGAAACATTTCTTTTAGCCTTTTCGCATGAAAACAGGGTCCAAAATCATGGGTTTTCGTTCAGCAGTGGAAGTAGGAGGCGCGCTCTACAATAGGCAAGGGTTTTCAAGTCTGCAAGTACGTTTTAAACTGAGTTCCATGAACATTGTCCAAAATCATGTTTTAACCAAAATCCACAATGCGACCAGTTCAGCATATGAGAGGAGACACTGTTTGAGTGTAACAAACGTGAAACATTTCTTTTAGCCTTTTCGCATGAAACAGGGTCCAAAATCATGGGTTTTCGTTCAGCCAGTGGAAGTAGGAGGCGCGCTCTACAATAGGCAAGGGTTTTCAAGTCTGCAAGTACGTTTTAACTGAGTTCCATGAACATTGTCCAAAATCATGTTTTAACCAAAATCCACAATGCGACCAGTTCAGCATATGAGAGGAGACACTGTTTGAGTGTAACAAACGTGAAACATTTCTTTTAGCCTTTTCGCATGAAAACAGGGTCCAAAATCATGGGTTTCGTTCAGCAGTGGAAGTAGGAGGCGCGCTCTACAATAGGCAAGGGTTTTCAAGTCTGCAAGTACGTTTTAAACTGAGTTCCATGAACATTGTCCAAAATCATGTTTTAACCAAAATCCACAATGCGACCAGTTCAGCATATGAGAGGAGACACTGTTTGAGTGTAACAAACGTGAAACATTTCTTTTAGCCTTTTCGCATGAAAACAGGGTCCAAAATCATGGGTTTTCGTTCAGCAGTGGAAGTAGGAGGCGCGCTCTACAATAGGCAAGGGTTTTCAAGTCTGCAAGTACGTTTTAAGCTGAGTTCCATGAACATTGTCCAAAATCATGTTTTAACCAAAATCCACAATGCGACCAGTTCAGCATATGAGAGGAGACACTGTTTGAGTGTAACAAACGTGAAACATTTCTTTTAGCCTTTTCGCATGAAAACAGGGTCCAAAATCATGGGTTTTCGTTCAGCAGTGGAAGTAGGAGGCGCGCTCTACAATAGGCAAGGGTTTTCAAGTCTGCAAGTACGTTTTAAACTGAGTTCCATGAACATTGTCCAAAATCATGTTTTAACCAAAATCCACAATGCGACCAGTTCAGCATATGAGAGGAGACACTGTTTGAGTGTAACAAACGTGAAACATTTCTTTTAGCCTTTTCGCATGAAAACAGGGTCCAAAATCATGGGTTTTCGTTCAGCAGTGGAAGTAGGAGGCGCGCTCTACAATAGGCAAGGGTTTTCAAGTCTGCAAGTACGTTTTAACTGAGTTCCATGAACATTGTCCAAAATCATGTTTTAACCAAATCCACAATGCGACCAGTTCAGCATATGAGAGGAGACACTGTTTGAGTGTAACAAACGTGAAACATTTCTTTTAGCCTTTTCGCATGAAAACAGGGTCCAAAATCATGGGTTTTCGTTCAGCAGTGGAAGTAGGAGGCGCGCTCTACAATAGGCAAGGGTTTTCAAGTCTGCAAGTACGTTGTAAGCTGAGTTCCATGAACATTGTCCAAAATCATGTTTTAACCAAAATCCACAATGCGACCAGTTCAGCATATGAGAGGAGACACTGTTTGAGTGTAACAAACGTGAAACATTTCTTTTAGCCTTTTTCGCATGAAAACAGGGTCCAAAATCATGGGTTTCGTTCAGCAGTGGAAGTAGGAGGCGCGCTCTACAATAGGCAAGGGTTTTCAAGTCTGCAAGTACGTTTTAAACTGAGTTCCATGAACATTGTCCAAAATCATGTTTTAACCAAAATCCACAATGCGACCAGTTCAGCATATGAGAGGAGACACTGTTTGAGTGTAACAAACGTGAAACATTTCTTTTAGCCTTTTCGCATGAAAACAGGGTCCAAAATCATGGGTTTTCGTTCAGCAGTGGAAGTAGGAGGCGCGCTCTACAATAGGCAAGGGTTTTCAAGTCTGCAAGTACGTTTTAAACTGAGTTCCATGAACATTGTCCAAAATCATGTTTTAACCAAAATCCACAATGCGACCAGTTCAGCATATGAGAGGAGACACTGTTTGAGTGTAACAAACGTGAAACATTTCTTTTAGCCTTTTCGCATGAAAACAGGGTCCAAAATCATGGGTTTTCGTTCAGCAGTGGAAGTAGGAGGCGCGCTCTACAATAGGCAAGGGTTTTCAAGTCTGCAAGTACGTTTTAAACTGAGTTCCATGAACATTGTCCAAAATCATGTTTTAACCAAAATCCACAATGCGACCAGTTCAGCATATGAGAGGAGACACTGTTTGAGTGTAACAAACGTGAAACATTTCTTTTAGCCTTTTCGCATGAAAACAGGGTCCAAAATCATGGGTTTTCGTTCAGCAGTGGAAGTAGGAGGCGCGCTCTACAATAGGCAAGGGTTTTCAAGTCTGCAAGTACGTTTTAAACTGAGTTCCATGAACATTGTCCAAAATCATGTTTTAACCAAAATCCACAATGCGACCAGTTCAGCATATGAGAGGAGACACTGTTTGAGTGTAACAAACGTGAAACATTTCTTTTAGCCTTTTCGCATGAAAACAGGGTCCAAAATCATGGGTTTTCGTTCAGCAGTGGAAGTAGGAGGCGCGCTCTACAATAGGCAAGGGTTTTCAAGTCTGCAAGTACGTTTTAAACTGAGTTCCATGAACATTGTCCAAAATCATGTTTTAACCAAAATCCACAATGCGACCAGTTCAGCATATGAGAGGAGACACTGTTTGAGTGTAACAAACGTGAAACATTTCTTTTAGCCTTTTCGCATGAAAACAGGGTCCAAAATCATGGGTTTTCGTTCAGCAGTGGAAGTAGGAGGCGCGCTCTACAATAGGCAAGGGTTTTCAAGTCTGCAAGTACGTTTTAAACTGAGTTCCATGAACATTGTCCAAAATCATGTTTTAACCAAAATCCACAATGCGACCAGTTCAGCATATGAGAGGAGACACTGTTTGAGTGTAACAAACGTGAAACATTTCTTTTAGCCTTTTCGCATGAAAACAGGGTCCAAAATCATGGGTTTTCGTTCAGCAGTGGAAGTAGGAGGCGCGCTCTACAATAGGCAAGGGTTTTCAAGTCTGCAAGTACGTTTTAAACTGAGTTCCATGAACATTGTCCAAAATCATGTTTTAACCAAAATCCACAATGCGACCAGTTCAGCATATGAGAGGAGACACTGTTTGAGTGTAACAAACGTGAAACATTTCTTTTAGCCTTTTCGCATGAAAACAGGGTCCAAAATCATGGGTTTTCGTTCAGCAGTGGAAGTAGGAGGCGCGCTCTACAATAGGCAAGGGTTTTCAAGTCTGCAAGTACGTTTTAAACTGAGTTCCATGAACATTGTCCAAAATCATGTTTTAACCAAAATCCACAATGCGACCAGTTCAGCATATGAGAGGAGACACTGTTTGAGTGTAACAAACGTGAAACATTTCTTTTAGCCTTTTCGCATGAAAACAGGGTCCAAAATCATGGGTTTTCGTTCAGCAGTGGAAGTAGGAGGCGCGCTCTACAATAGGCAAGGGTTTTCAAGTCTGCAAGTACGTTTTAAACTGAGTTCCATGAACATTGTCCAAAATCATGTTTTAACCAAATCCACAATGCGACCAGTTCAGCATATGAGAGGAGACACTGTTTGAGTGTAACAAACGTGAAACATTTCTTTTAGCCTTTTCGCATGAAAACAGGGTCCAAAATCATGGGTTTTCGTTCAGCAGTGGAAGTAGGAGGCGCGCTCTACAATAGGCAAGGGTTTTCAAGTCTGCAAGTACGTTTTAAACTGAGTTCCATGAACATTGTCCAAAATCATGTTTTAACCAAAATCCACAATGCGACCAGTTCAGCATATGAGAGGAGACACTGTTTGAGTGTAACAAACGTGAAACATTTCTTTTAGCCTTTTCGCATGAAAACAGGGTCCAAAATCATGGGTTTTCGTTCAGCAGTGGAAGTAGGAGGCGCGCTCTACAATAGGCAAGGGTTTTCAAGTCTGCAAGTACGTTTAAACTGAGTTCCATGAACATTGTCCAAAATCATGTTTTAACCAAAATCCGCAATGCGACCAGTTCAGCATATGAGAGGAGACACTGTTTGAGTGTAACAAACGTGAAACATTTCTTTTAGCCTTTTCGCATGAAAACAGGGTCCAAAATCATGGTTTTCGTTCAGCAGTGGAAGTAGGAGGCGCGCTCTACAATAGGCAAGGGTTTTCAAGTCTGCAAGTACGTTTTAAACTGAGTTCCATGAACATTGTCCAAAATCATGTTTTAACCAAAATCCACAATGCGACCAGTTCAGCATATGAGAGGAGACACTGTTTGAGTGTAACAAACGTGAAACATTTCTTTTAGCCTTTTCGCATGAAAACAGGGTCCAAAATCATGGGTTTTCGTTCAGCAGTGGAAGTAGGAGGCGCGCTCTACAATAGGCAAGGGTTTTCAAGTCTGCAAGTACGTTTTAAACTGAGTTCCATGAACATTGTCCAAAATCATGTTTTAACCAAAATCCACAATGCGACCAGTTCAGCATATGAGAGGAGACACTGTTTGAGTGTAACAAACGTGAAACATTTCTTTTAGCCTTTCCGCATGAAAACAGGGTCCAAAATCATGGGTTTTCGTTCAGCAGTGGAAGTAGGAGGCGCGCTCTACAATAGGCAAGGGTTTCAAGTCTGCAGTACGTTTTAAACTGAGTTCCATGAACATTGTCCAAAATCATGTTTTAACCAAAATCCACAATGGACCAGTTCAGCATATGAGAGGAGACACTGTTTGAGTGTAACAAACGTGAAACATTTCTTTTAGCCTTTTCGCATGAAAACAGGGTCCAAAATCATGGGTTTTCGTTCAGCAGTGGAAGTAGGAGGCGCGCTCTACAATAGGCAAGGGTTTTCAAGTCTGCAAGTACGTTTTAAACTGAGTTCCATGAACATTGTCCAAAATCATGTTTTAACCAAAATCCGCAATGCGACCAGTTCAGCATATGAGAGGAGACACTGTTTGAGTGTAACAAACGTGAAACATTTTCTTTAAGCCTTTTCGCATGAAAACAG
>NW_028156657.1:0-13714 GCF_964263955.1 Coregonus lavaretus
GCCACATAGTTACCCAAACAACATCTTTCTCTTCTTCTTACTACTATACTGAGAGACAAACTAATGTGTCTCTCTGGTAGAGGAAAAACATAGCTATAGTTGAATTGAGAGATGAATGCATCTCTATACTTCCCTCCTCAATATATTTCTCTGTCCTCCCTTCAAACTTGTTCTCTGTCATCTGCCCCCCCTCTCCCCCTTCCCCTCTCTCTATGTGCAGACAGACATACCGTGCTCCCCAGACTGTCCGCACTTCCGATCTCTCTAATGTTGTTCAGTCATAATAAATCGGGCCCTGACTTTCTAAAGCAAACAATGCTGTGGGGACTGAGTCCTCCAATAACACTTTGTCAGTTCCAATCAGGCCTGAAATATGACTCAACTGTCTATGCCTCTCCCAGCCCAGCCTCCCCCTGCCTCCCCTGCCCCCACTTCCTCTCTCTATCCCTTTATGCCTCTGTCCCCCTCTCTCTGCCTGTCTCTCTTTCGCTTTCTCTCTCTCTGGCTGTCTTTCTCTCTCAAATCATATCAAATTTTATTGCCACATTCGCCGAATACAACAGGTGTAGACCTTACAGTGAAATGCTTACTTACAAGCCCTTAACCAACAATGCAGTTTTTAGTAAAAAATAGATAAGTAAAAAATAAAAAATAGCAGATAATTAAAGAGCAGCAGTCAAATAAAATAACAGTAGGGAGGCTATATACAGGGGATACCGGTACTGAGTCAATGTGCGGGGGCACCGGTTAGTCTCGCCCTCCACCTCTCTTCCTGTCTCTCTCTCTCTCTCCCTCTCTGGCTTTCTCTACTCCTCTGGTTCATTCGCTCTCTCTCTCTCTCTCTCTCTCTCTCTCTCTCTCTCTCTCTCTCTCTCTCTCTCTCTCTCTCTCTCTCTCTCTCTGTCTGTCTCTCTCTACCTCCTCATCTCAGTTCTCCATCCATATCAATAACACTATCTGTGATTTCTCCTGATTTCTCCTAACCATATATTCTCCTTTGACTACAACAAAACCATCAAAAGGACTACATTTCAATTTTTTTGAATCAGTTGAATGTTTTTACCCTGTTCTTTAGTTGTTGCCTTGTTGTGTTAGCCTGTGGCTATTCTAATCAGTAGTACCACTCCCCCCACTCCAACACTGAGGGAAACATCAGCAGCGATGCCCGGTCGACCGCGGTGCGAGCGTGTCCTCTTCACGGTTGATTAGCGTTGTTCAGAAGCAGGAAAGACCACCTCAAAGAGAAAACTGCCCTGACTTCAAAGTTTAGTCAAACCGAGACAGACTCATTGTCCCTGTGTGTGCATTTCCTCCCTCAAACGTAATACAGCAGGGCCACAACTACCCTTACATACACGTGTAATGAGCTCCTGGTTGTGATTATCATTTGAGAATGATTGACTTGAAGCAATGAAGTGTAACACTCTTTCTTGTCAGACCCCACCACTGCTGTTTGTCTGTGAGGGTGTTTACCCTACTGTTTGTCACTTCGTCTTAGTGTTGAGAAACCAAACTTTACTCTGGAGAGAAATAACCCCTGCCCTCTGGGAAACGATAGGACTCTTTCACAGTGGCGATTTTAGCATGTCAATCTTGGCGGGGCAAACTATTTTTTGTTGTTGTTGATGCATGCCAGCAAAGCCACTACACTACACTAAACAATACATTAATTGCTCTATAACGGTGACAAACGGTGCCCACAAACTGTTAGGGCCTACATAAAGCTGTCCCGACAGCGGAGCTTTCACTCCGCTACATCCACTGTTACACCTGGCTATCAGCGGAGACTCGTCTGGAAGCCAAACAGTTCATTCAGCCTCATTTACTGCCTTTTTAAAAACCATAGCTGACATGGCTGACTTGCTTAAATAAATAGCCTATGGTTTCTACTGACTTGTGTATCTCGATAAAAACCGCATTGTCCTTTAATAATAACGAATGCCGACCTGAGTTTTGACTTTTGAACCATACACAAACAGTATTACATTTATGTTCAGTAGATTCATAATGTTTGTTCTTAGTATAAGCAAGTGCAAGCAAACGAGCTGCGACGAGGTAGGCCTTCGCTCAGCACTTTCAAAATGGACACCGACAGATAGGGGTTAGTTCAGATAAATTCAGCAAGACGTTGAGGCGTTAACTTAACTGTACTCTTCTTTAAGTCACCACAGAGAGAGAGAGAGAGAGAGAGAGAGAGAGAGAGACGTGGTTAGCCTACCATTTGAAGTATTTCTAAAAAGGAAGGGGAAAATACACTTTTATAGACAATATACCGATGCACAGACAGCGCATTGTGCAAACAAAACAACCCTCGCAATATCAAATGGAATTACATGGGTGTGAGACTTCCGGACAGGCAGCGCACTGTACGGTAATCAGGGGGAAGTAATAACCTATAGGTGACCTCGTTGATTCTCCTCAGGACTTTGAACGGCCCCACAAACCTCGGGCTCAGCTTCCGGCAGGGCAGGCGGAGGGGCAGATTCCGGGTCGAGAGCCAGACCCGATCCCCCGGTACGAAGACGCATCCATATTCTGCCCATGGCATGAACACCGACCACTCCCCCGGCCGGTCCTGGCAGTAGGACCGCAGGAACCTACCCACATCCTGATTTACCCGTTCTACCAGCCCATTAGACTCAGGGTGGAACCCAGAGGTCAGGCTGACCGAGACCCCCAGACATTCCATGAACGCCATCCAGACCTTCGATGTGAACTGGGAACCTCGGTCAGACACTATATCCTCTGGTACCCCGTAGTGCCGGAAGACGTGTTAAACAGCGACTCCGCAGTTTGCAGGGCCGTGGGGAGACCGGGCAGAGGAAGGAGGCGGCAGGCCTTGGAAAAGCGGTCCACAATGACCAGGATGGTGGTGTTACCTTGGGAGAGGGGAAGATCAGTCAGGAAATCAACACTTAGGTGAGACCATGGTCGTTATGGAATTGGTAAAGGTTGTAACTTACCCGCTGGGAGGTGCCTAGGTGCCTTACTCTGGGCGCACACCGAGCAGGAGGATATATACACCCTCACATCCTTAGCCAAGGTAGGCCACCAGTACTTTCCGGTCAGGCAGCGCACTGTACGACCGATACCAGGGTGACCAGAGGAGGGTGACGATCACGGATAAGAGCAGGCACGTACCGCAGCCCAGCTGGACACTGAGGTGGAGATGGATCTGTGCGTAATGCCTGTTCTATATCTGCGTCCATCGCCATATTACCGGCGCTACAATGCAGGAAGTAGGGAATATGGGGTTGTTGTCTCTGGGTCTCTCCTCTGTGTCATACAGCCGTGACAATGCGCCTACCTTCACGTTCATCGTACCCGGGATGTATGACAGTAAAAAATCGAACTGGGTGAAGAATAGGGCCCACCTGGCCTGGCGAGGATTCAGCCTCCTCGCTGCCCGGATGTACTCCAGGTTACGGTGGTCCGTCCAGACGAGGAAAGGGTGTTTCGCCCCTTCGAGCCAATGCCTCCACACGGTCAAGGCTCGGACAACAGCCAACAGCTCCTAATCACCAACGTCGTAGTTCTGCTCCGCCGGGCTGAGCTTCTTAGAGAAGAAGGCACCGGGGCGGAGCTTGGGTGGCGTGCCCAAGCATTGAGATGGGACAGCGCCTATCCCTACCTCGGACGCATCCACCTCAACTACGAATGGTAGTGATGGATCGGGGTGGGCCAATACCGGGGCTGAGGTGAACAGACCCCTCAGTTTCCTGAAGGCCAGGTCAGCCTCAGCAGACCAGCGGAGCCGGGATGGCCCACCCTTCAACAGAGATGTAATGGGAGCTGCAACCTTGCCAAAGCCACGGATAAACCTCAGATAGTAGTTGGCGAAGCCCAGAAAGCGCTGCACCTCCTTAACCGTGGTGGAAGTTGGCCAATTACGCACGGCTGAAATGCGCTCCCCCTCCATCTCCACACCTGAGGTGGTAATGCGGTATCCGAGGAAGGAGACGGACTGCTGGAAAAACATACACTTCTCTGCCTTGGCATAAAGGTAATGTTCCAACAGTCGGGCCAGCACTTTGCGAACCAGGGACACACGCTCGGCGCGCGTAGCGGAATACACCAGAATGTCATCAATGTAGACCACTACACCGCGACCAAGCATGTCCCGAAACACCTCGTTCACAAAGGACTAGAAGACAGATGGAGCATTCAACAAACCTTAGGGCATCACCAGGTATTCATAATGCCCCGTGGTTGTGCTGAATTCTGTCTTCCACTCATCCCCCTCTCGAATACGCACCAGGTTGTACGCACTCCTGAGATCTAATTTGGTGAAGAAGCGCACCACATGCATTGACTCGATCATTGACGGAATGAGGGGAGAGGATAACTAAATCTTACAGTCTCCTTGTTCAGTGGTCGATAATCAATGCAAGGGCGCAGATCACCGTCTTTCTTCTTCACAAAGAAGAAACTCGAGGAGGTGGGTGAAGTGGAGGGACGTATATACCCCTGGCGCAGGGACTCGGTGACGTATGTTTCCATAGCCGCCGTTTCAGCCTGCAACAGGGGGTACACATGACTCCTGGGAGGTACAGCGTCTACCCGGAGGTTTATTACACAATCCTCCGCCCGATGAGGTGGTAACTTGGTAGCCTGCGTTTTAGAGAATGCGTGCGCCAAATCGAGGTATTTGGGGGGAATGCGCACGTTGGAGGTATTGTCTGGACTTTCCACCGTGGTTGCACCAACGGAAACACCTAGACACCTACTCTGACAATCTCACGACCACCCCGTGAGAACCCTCTGCGGCCATGAGAAGGTGGGGTTGTGGAGTGCTAACCAAGGGAGACCTAATACCACAGGGAAAGCAGGAGACTCAATAATATAAAAAGTGACCTGCTCACAATGAGTCTCCTGGGTAATCATGGTGACTGGTGCAGTAACCTCCTTAACAAACCCGGACCCTAATGGTTGACTATCAACTGCTCTGATGGGAAGTGGAATGGATAGGGGAACCAATGAAATGCCTAGCCGGTGTGAGAATGCCCTGTCCATAAAGTTCCCAGCTGCGCCTGAATCGACTAGCGCCTTACACTGGGGAACTACCATGTGATCGTGAAAGTAGATGGGTAGGGTACAGTGCGCAGCAGAGTGCTCTGAACGAGTGTGGGTGTTCGATACCTGGGGTGATGCGAGAGTGCCCTGCCTGCCGCCTCCAGACCCAAAAGATCGCTGACGACAACATGTGGTGTACTGTCCCTGCGTGCCACCTGTGTGACACTGTCGCTGTCGTCCTCCGCTCTCTCGGATGGCGGTTCCATTCAGCTCCATCTGCTCAGGATCTGAGTCGGCCGGGGTGGGAACGGGCAGACCCCTTCCAGAACGTCCTCTGGCTGCCAGCAGGTTGTCCAAACGGATGGCCATGTCCACCAGTTGCGTGAAGGTCAACATGGTGTCCCGGCAGGCTAGCTCCCGTTGGACGTCCTCCCACAGATGGCACCGGAAATGGTCGATAAGGGCCCGCTCGTTCCACCCGGACCCCGCTGCCAGAGTCTGAAACTCCAAGGCGAAGTCCTGTGCAGTCCTCGTCCCCTGCCTCAGGTGGAACAGCCGCTCGCCCGTCTCTCGACCTTCGGGCGGGTGATCAAAGACAGCCCGGAATTGGCGAGCAAACTCCCCGTAGTTCTCCAACGCGGCTCCTCCTTCGCTCCACACCGCGTTGGCCCACTCCAGGGCTTTCCCCCGTGAGGCAGGAGACGAGGGCGGTCACCTTCTCCCGCTCCGATGGGGCCGGCCTGATGCTGGAGAGATAGAGCTCCAGTTGGAGGAGGAATCCTTGGCAGAGAGCCGCCGTCCCGTCGAACTCCCGTGGTCGGGATATCTGGATCCCTCCGGGTGCTGGGGTGTGGGTGGCTGGATCCGGTTGGCCAGCTGGTCTCGACAGATCAGGTCCTCTCCTCTCCAGGCGTTGGATGACCTAAAGAACCCGATCCATCGCTTCCCCCAAGCTGGCCAGCATCGTGGAATGCTCCTGGACCAGTGCCACGACTCCAGGCATGCGCTCCTCTCCCGCTGACTCCATGGCGGGTGAGTGATTCTGTGAGAGTGTGATTTGAAGGAGTCAGGGGCAGGAGGGTAAATCACCGAATACAGAGTTTATTCCGTAGTACATAGTACACGCTTGATAGCGTCAACAGCACAGGGCGTAATACACGCTCACTGGAACACAATACAGGCACACGGGGAGAAATAACCCTGGCAATACAAAGTACGGATAGCTCAACTGAGCTACACTCATCTTGACATAAAACAATCACTCACAAGGACAAAGGGGCAGAGGGAACACTTATACACAGACTAATGAGGGGATATGAACCAAGTGTGTGTAATCGACAAGACAAGACAAATGGAATGATGAGATATGGAGTAGCAGTGGCTGGTAAGCATGTGACGACTAACGTCAAAACCTGCCCGAACAAGGAGGGGAGGCAGCCTCGGTGGAAGTCGTGACAATGGGTCTATTACTGAACTTTCACTGGCAAACATGATTACAGACTCAACAACATTATAGTATCCCCTCCTTGTGGAGAAAAGCACATGAGCTAATTATAATACACAAATTAATCAAAACAAAGAAATGCATTATTCCAGCATTGCCTAAAATGATGAATAAGATACTAATGAGATAGACCTATATAAGCATTATAACAACTGAGATGTACAAACTATGGCATAAGGAAACGATGAGCGGATAAGAGGCAAGCCGTAATTTCGATTAAGACGTTAATGCGTGAACTCTGACGGACGATATGCCTATTTGTTCAGCACTTTTGAAATGGACAGCGACATAATTTAGAACATGGGCCGTTCTTACAGTATTCTCCCTGTACACCAAGTCAGAAATGTAGGATAAATAACGGGGGCATATAAGCAGATAATGAAAGCTCTTACAATATTCGATAATGACATTTCTCTAAAACTGGCTATAGGCACCACCAATTCAGAACAGTGTAGGCTAAGTTCTGAGGGGGAGAGGGACCAAATTCTTAGGGTGAGACACATGGGCTACTAATAGCTTACTACAAAAAATACACTTAGTATTACTCTCTTAACTACAGTATACATACAGTATATCCCTGGCATATTACAGTGCCTTGCAAAAGTATTCATCCCCCTTGGCTTGGTTTTTCCTATTTTGTTGCATTACAACCTGTAATTTAAATGGATTTTTATTTGGATTTCATGTAATGGACATACACAAAATAGTCAAAATTGGTGAAGTTAAATAAATAACGGAAAAGTGGTGCGTGCATATGTATTCACCCCCTTTGCTATGAAGCCCCTAAATAAGATCTGGTGCAACCAATTACCTTCAGAAGTCACATAATTAGTTAAATAAAGTCCACCTGTGTGCAATATAAGTGTCACATGATCTGTCACATGATCTCAGTACATATACACCTGTTCTGAAAGGCCCCAGAGTCTGCAACACCACTAAGCAAGGGGCACCACCAAGCAAGCGGCACCATGAAGACCAAGGAGCTCTCCAAACAGTTCAGGGACAAAGTTGGGGAGAAGTACAGATCAGGGTTGGGTTATAAAAAAATATCCGAAACTTTGAACATCCCACGGAGCACCATTAAATCCATTATTAAAAAATTGAAAGAATATGGCACCACAACAAACCTGCCAAGAGAGGAGGATAACCCTGAAGGAGCTGCAAAGCTCCACAGCGGAGATTGGAGTGTCTGTCCATAGGACCACTTTAAGCCAACACTCCACAGAGCTGGGCTTTACGGAAGAGTGTCCAGAAAAAAGCCAATGCTTAAAGAAAAAATTAAGCAAACACATTTGGTGTTCTCCAAAAGCCATATGGAAGAAGGTACTCTGGTCAGATGAGACTAAAATTAAGCTTTTTGGCAATCATGGAAAAAACTATGTCTGGCGCAAACCCAACACCTCTCATCACCCCGAGAACACCATCCCATGGTGGTGGTAGCATCATGCTGTGGGGATGTTTTTCATCGGCAGGGACTGGGAAACTGGTCAGAATCGAAGGCTCTAAATACAGAGAAATTCTTGAGGGAAACCTGTTTCAGTCTTCCAGAGATTTGAGACTGGGACTGAGGTGCACCTTCCAGCAGGACAATGACCCTAAGCATACTGCTAAAGCAACACTTGAGTGGTTTAAGGGGAAACATTTAAATGTCTTGGAATGGCCTAGTCAAAGCCCAGACCTCAATCCAATTGAGAATCTGTGGTATGACTTAAAGATTGCTGTACACCAGCGGAACCCATACAACTTGAAGGAGCTGGAGCAGTTTTGCCTTGAAGAATGGGCAAGAATCCCAGTGGCTAGATGTGCCAAGCTTATAGAGACACACCTCAAGATACTTGAAGCTGTAATTGCTGCAAAAGGTGGCTCTACAAAGTATTGACTTTGGGGGGGTGAATAGTTATGCACACTCAAGTTTTCAGTTTTTTTTGTCTTATTTCTTGTTTGTTTCAAAATAAAAAATGTTTTGCATCTTCAAAGTAGTAGGCATGTTGTGTAAATCAAATGATACAAACCCCCCCAAAATCCATTTTAATTCCAGGTTGTAAGGCAACAAAATAGGACAAATGCCAAGGGGTGTGAATACTTTCGCAAGCCACTGTACATCATTTATGCAGCAGCATATAAGACATAGGCGACTCACTGTTGTTGTGCTGTGCTCACTTGAACAGGAAGATGGCGCGGCAATCCTTCTTGTGGGCAAACTTTGACAACAAACTTTGTCATCAAAGTCTGGCATTCTCTGGATTTATGGTGCTTTCAAGACAACTGGGAACGAGGTCGAATCATGACGTCAGTCATCTTCAGGTCGGAAAGTCGGAGCTCTAGAAAGAGACCCGAGTTCCCGACTTGGAATTCCGAGTTCCCAGTCGGAGATTTTCCAGTTCCCAGTTCTGAGTTCCCAGTTGTTTTGAACCTGGCAGAAGTCATGCTGGATTGACAGCATGGCCAATGTATTCAACCTTTTCTGGCCTATGGTGTTACATGTGAACTTTTATCCTATTAAGCTTGGAAAAGATACCCTTTCAGACACATGTTTTAAATCCTTAATCCCAGACTTGGACCACACACCCTCTCCACCGAACAGCAGGCAGGGAAGCAAAATAGTGATTCCTTTGCATCGCAGTTAGCCACTGATTCCTTTCAAACTTTGCGACTTGTTGTGTAATGCTTACGTCCAATGGCCGATGATCACCGATACATTTTATCTACAATTTCTCTTCATATGACAAGGATTGTGAAGGATTTGCCAGTAGACTGTGAATGTGATTCATGTTGATGACTGTTTGTCAGCAGATTTTGCCAGCTTTTGAAGGTATGATGTTGACATGATCAGTCCAATCAAAGCTACAGTAGATATAACGTGATTTGACATAATTTTATCTGTGGCCAATGACATTGAGCCTTCTTGGACGGGCACTATTAATGTAAATCTATAGCAGCACCCAGGGGGCTTGAACTGCCTAGCTCTCCCTGAAGATTCTGCGGTGACGTAGTGCCCCCATGAGTGACAGAACACTTAACCAGCATGGCCTCCACAATCCCCCGACCTAAACCAAATTGAGATGGTTTGGGATGAGTCGGACCGCAGAGGGAATGAAAAGCAGCTAACAAGCTCAGCATATGTGGGAACTCCTTCAAGACTGTTGGAACTGCATTCCAGGTGAAGCTGGTTGAGAAAATGCCAAGAGTGTGCAAAGCTGTCATCCAAGGCAAAGGGTGGCTATTTGAAGAATCTCAAATATAAAATATATTTTGAGTTGTTTAACAGTTTTCTGATTACTACATGTTTCCATATGTGTTATTTAATAGTTTTGATGTCTTCACTACTATTCTACAATGTAGAAAATAGTAACAAATCTAGAAAAACCCTTCAATGAGTAGGTGTTCTAAAACTTTTGACCGGTAGTATATATACAGTGGGGAGAACAAGTATTTGATACACTGCCGATTTTGCAGGTTGCCCTACTTACAAAGCATGTAGAGGTCTGTAATTTTTATCATAGGTACACTTCAACTGTGAGAGACTAAATCTAAAACAAAAATCCAGAAAATCACATTGTATGATTTGTAAGTAATTCATTTGCATTTTATTGTATGACATAAGTATTTGATACATCAGAAAAGCAGAACTTAATATTTGGTACAGAAACCTTTGTTTGCAATTACAGAGATCATACATTTCCTGTAGGTCTTGACCAGGTTTGCACACACTGCAGCAGGGAGTTTGGCCCACTCCTCCATACAGACCTTCTCCAGATCCTTCAGGTTTCAGGGCTGTCGCTGGGCAATACGGACTTTCAGCTCCCTCCAAAGATTTTCTATTGGGTTCAGGTCGGGAGACTGGCTAGGCCACTCCAGGACCTTGAGATGCTTCTTACGGAGCCACTCCTTACTTGCCCTGGCTGTGTGTTTCGGGTCGTTGTCATGCTGGAAGACCCAGCCACGACCTGTCTTCAATGCTCTTACTGAGGGAAGGAGGTTGTTGGCCAAGATCTCGCGATACATGGCCCCATCCATCCTCCCCTCAATACAGTGCAGTCGTCTTGTCCCCTTTGCAGAAAAGCATCCCCAAAGAATGATGTTTCCACCTCCATGCTTCACGGTTGGGATGGTGTTCTTGGGGTTGTACTCATCCTTCTTCTTCCTCCAAACACAGCGAGTGGAGTTTAGACCAAAAAGCTCTATTTTTGTCTCATCAGACCACATGACCTTCTCCCATTCCTCCTCTGGATCATCCAGATGGTCATTGGCAAACTTCAGACGGGCCTGGACATGCGCTGGCTTGAGCAGGGGGACCTTGCGTGCGCTGCAGGATTTTAATCCATGACGGCGTAGTGTGTTACTAATGGTTTTCTTTGAGACTGTGGTCCCAGCTCTCTTCAGGTCATTGACCAGGTCCTGCCGTGTAGTTCTGGGCTGATCCCTCACCTTCCTCATGATCATTGATGCCCCACGAGGTGAGATCTTGCATGGAGCCCCAGACCGAGGGGGATTGACCGTCATCTTGAACTTCTTCCATTTTCTAATAATTGCGCCAACAGTTGTTGCCTTCTCACCAAGCTGCTTGCCTATTGTCCTGTAGCCCATCCCAGCCTTGTGCAGGTCTACAATTTTAACCCTGATGTCTTTACACAGCTCTCTGGTCTTGGCCATTGTGGAGAGGTTGGAGTCTGTTTGATTGAGTGTGTGGACAGGTGTCTTTTATACAGGTAACGAGTTCAAATAGGTGCAGTTAATACAGGTAATGAGTAGAGAACAGGAGGGCTTCTTAAAGAAAAACTAACAGGTCTGTGAGAGCTGGAATTCTTACTGGTTGGTAGGTCATCAAATACTTATGTCATGCAATAAAATGCAAATGAATTACTTAAAAATCATACAATGTGATTTTCTGGATTTTTGTTTTAGATTCCGTCTTTCACAGTTGAAGTGTACCTATGATAAAAATTACAGACCTCTACATGCTTTGTAAGTAGGAAAACCTGCAAAATTGGCAGTGTATCAAATACTTGTTCTCCCCACTGTATATATATATTTTGCTAAATAGGTAGGGCTAAAAACAGGTGGGGCACTGCCCCCCCTTCCCTGAATGACGGGTCGCCACTGCTCTTTGAAGTCACACCTATCTCATCAATGTTTTCAAAGGTGAGAATCCAGGTACAAACAAATTCACATTTAGGACAACTTTTTTTATTAGCAGTCCTCTGCATAATGTGTAGGCAATTTCCAGTAGAGTTACACCATAGACAGAATGTATATGCTATGATTAGGTTACACTACACAAACATCACACAAAGCACACTTTCAGTTTGGCTTTGACACAGCAGAAGGACCTACATGGCCGTACAGAGACTGTGAAGTGTGTTTATTAGTGTGTTATGAGAGATTTAACTGGTTGGACTAATGTTGATGACTTAATGGGTAGTGGCCTGTCACTTTCAGTCTGTCAGACACACACTAGCTGGCATTTACATGCCCTATACCACCGGCTTTTTACGCTGTTTATAGTCCCTGTCTAGTAGCTTTGATTGGACTGCTCTCTCTCTCTCTTTCTGTGTGTCTCTCTTTTTCTCTTTCTTTCTCTCTCTCTCCTTCTCTCTCTAAGCAAAGAGAGGTGTATTGAGGAAAGGAGAGGTCAAATCACAGGCTTAAAGAAGTGAAAAGTGTGCGTGTGAGCATTTGTGCGTTTGTGTGCTGTAAATGTGGACTAATGACTGCGCTCTCACTTAGGACTCTAATGGAAACACACAGAGAGATGAAGAAAGAGAACGAGGGAGAGAGAGAGAGAGAGAGAGAGAGAGAGAGAGAGAGAGAGAGCGAGAGAAGAAAAAGACGTGTGACACCTCCAATTGGCAGATGAAATCCCCCATAATGCACCATTCGTGGCGGCATTAGAGTAAATGGAGGGTAATGGCTTGGTAAACGTCACGGTGGCATGCGTTTGTATCGCCTTTCCCAGGGCCGGGGCCTCTATCCAAACACAACTTCTGTTATTTACAATTCTCACTCAAGCCAGGGGGATTATTTCTGAACGTACAGGTCAGCCATGTAATATATCCATTACTGTTCCTTTTCTGGAGGAATAAAGGGGAAAGGATGGTTTGAGTGATTTGAGTGATTCATGGAGGCAGTAATGTTAAGGAAGCTTTTACAGTCTGTCTCAATGGGAGGTTGTGTCAATGCAGAGATACTGTATGTCAGGGGCTATTTTTCCATCAGAAGTCAACAGGTATTTATATTTACAGACCATTCAAATCTTAAATACACAAAAAAAAAAATTATGCACACATGACTGTAAGTCGCTTTGGATAAAAGCGTCTACTAAATGGCATATTATTATTATTATTATTAAATAATATGGCTTTTTCGGGGGGCAAAGCCACAGAGTTTGTGTTTTTTCAAAGCAGTCACTTTCCCCTCCCTCACACAAGCGGCTTAAGCCCCCCACAGCCAACTATGCCCTTCTCTTCCCAGTGATAACCCATGTGATAACCTCCTTTCACCAGTCAGTAGCCAGACCCCAAACCCCTGCCCACTCATTCCGAGCCAATCAGACACTAACAAAACCAGAGCTTCCTGGTATTCATGGCCCTGCCCACTCCTGCCAGAGAGAGGAAGCTGTTTATGTAACCTTTGCCCTCTCTAATGCATTAATTGAGGGGTGACTGCGGCTAGGTCCATTTAGGGTGATGGAGGGCGTCGGTAATTGCCCAATGACCCCCACTTCCTCCCCTCCTCACCCTCTCACTTTCTACCTCCCCCCTCACCCTCTTCTTCTCTCCCCTCTGTCCCACACAGAAACTGTGGTCCGCTGGGATCAGAAGTAATCGCCCCATGGGAGGCTATGAGGGTAGTACCAGGACCATGGAGCCCAAATGAACTACCAGTAACCCAGACAGAGGCAGAGACTCACCCCTCACTCCTATCCCCCTGCCCGCTGCTCACAGAGGGCTTCAGGCTCACCTCTTACCCCTTGCATACTATTCCTTTCCCCCTGAGCGTGGAACCCCTACACTAGCCATTGTGATCATTTTCCATTTCATACCCCACTGAAAGCACAGGCTTGTTGGTTGTTTGTGTTTGGCTGTTGCACATATACACCAGCAGACCGATGTGTATGTCATTGTTTAGAGATGTTTATGAGGTATAGCTGGGGCAGAAAACAATGTGTCAATATTGATTATCTTCATTAAGGTCTCA